>NC_090232.1:2585661-2885661 GCF_024489055.1 Chanodichthys erythropterus
GAACAATGTGTCTTAGAAATGCTCAGTCAAACAAACTTTTTAGTCGCTACAAATAAAACAAAATCCTTTCTCACTTTTTGGTCAATGGCCAATGTCCAATTGTGGAGTTTCTCCATGCAGCATGGACAGTGACGAACGCTCTTAAGAACACCATATCTAGGCTATAGAGTTTAGTGCGGTCAGTTCAGCTTTTCTCCCTCCAGGAGCATGACGAAACTGCTCAATAAAAAAGTCATTAGTCACCCACAAAATCAATTAATAACTCAGAAAGTCCTGGGACAAAAGTCATTTCCAGTGCTCCTCCAGAAGCTCTGTTTATCACTCTCGCCTCCACTCAAACTATTATGCGGATGAGGGCCTACCAAATTAGCCAGAAGAACATTCCAGCAAATGGGAGTAAAAATCCACGGATAAATAAATTAGCAACAGACACATGGAAAGCTCCGAAATGATGGCGCACGACACACTTTGCATCTCCAAGTCGTTAACCACATCGCAGAAGTATGTTGGGGACGGATCCCATTGGGCCTGGTGGTGCTACGGATGGTCCATTATCAAAGTCTAGGAGGGTTTCTGTGGTTTGGCAAAGCGGCTCTGACCATGTGCTGCACCATGCCAGTATCGACCATTATATTGGCATTCCCTGTTGCGGTCTCACAGTTTTGAGGCTGCAATGATGGAAAAGAGTGGCATGAAGGTGGCCGCATGCATTTCGACCAACCTCATGCTCCTGAAACGTCGTTCACAATCATCGTCAGAGCTTAACTGCAGCAAAAGTAATCAAATGGAGTAGGCCAAATGTGACAGATGCATTCTTACTAGTGTACACTCTTTAATCAGACAGGACAGGAGACTCCTGTGTAACTACTGTGCAACATGTAAATGAAAACTAAAAGACTTTCAAATCACATGAGCCAATATTTTATTAGAACACAGAAACATAAATGTTTAAACTGAGAAATGTTCAATTTTATGCAAAATTTGATGCCTGCTACAGGTCTCCAAATATTTGGGATGGGGGCATGTTTACCATGGTGTAGCATCTCCTCTTCTTTTCAAAACAGTGTGAAGACTTCTAGGCATTGAGGTCATGAGTTTCTGGAGTTTTGGTGTTGAAATTTGGTCCCGTTCTTGCCTGATACAGGTTTCCAGCTGCTGAAGAGTTTGTGGTAATCTTTCATTTAATGATGCACCACATGATCTCTATAGGTGAAAGATCTGGACTGCAGGCAGGTCAATTTGGCAAAAGCCATGCTGATGTAATAGCTGCAGTATGTGGTTTTGCATTGTCCTGCTGAAATACACAAGGCCTTCCCTGAAATAGACGTCGTCTGGAGGGGAGAATATGTTGCTCTAAAACCTTTATATAACTTTCAGCATTCATAGTGCCTTCCAAAACATGCAAGCTGCCCATACCGTATTCACTTATGCACCCCCATACCATCAGAGATGCTGGCTTTTGAACTGAACGCTGATAACACGCTGCAAGATCCTCTTTAGCCTGGAGGACACGGCATCTATGATTTCCAACAAGAATGTCAAATTTGGACTCGTCTCACAACAGAACACTTTTCCACTTTGAAACAGGCCATTTTAAATGAGGCTTGGCCCACAGGACACAACGGTGCTTCTGGACCATGATTGCATATGGCTTCCTTTTTGCATGATAGAGTTTAGTTGGCATCTGCAGATGGCACGGCGGATTGTTTACCGACAGTGGTTTCTGGAAGTATTCCTGGGCCCATTTAGTAAAGTCTTTGACACAAACATGCCAATGAGTGAAGTAGTGTCTTCTGAGGGCCTGAAGACCACGGGCATCCAATAAAGGTCTTCGGCCTGGTCCAGTTTCTCTGAATCTTTTGATGATGTTATGCGCTGTAGATGATGAGATTTGCAAAGCCTTTGCAATTTGACGTTGAGGAACATTGTTTTTTAAAGTATTCCACAATCTTTTTGCGCACTATTTCACAGCTCTGCCCATCTTTACTTCTAAGTAATCATATTACAGACCTGATATTAATTAACTTAATTAGTTGCTAGATGTCTTCTCCCAGCTTTCTTGCTTTTTCAGCCATTTCTTGCCCTTGTGCCAACTTTTTTTGAGACCTGTAGCAGGCTTCAAATTCGAAATGAGCTCATTTAGCGGATAAAAGTGTAAAATTTCTCCCTTTAAACATTTGTTATGTTATCTATGTTCTATTGTGAATAATATTGGCTCATTTGATTTTAAATTCTTTTAGTTTTCATTTTATTTAAAAAAATGTCCCAAAATTTCTGGAATTCAGGTTGTAGTTGAAAAGCAACACTACATAAAATATTAAGACTTATTTTCAGGGAATGTGTCTTTCATATGGATGTATTTTGTCTTAACGCACTGGAAGCTTAAGATGAAAACAAGTCATAAAATATGCTAGTGCAGCACAGTATTATATATAGTAAATTAATCTTAAAGATCTTAACTGGAAAACAAGTCAATTAAAACTAACAAAACCTCATTAAAAAAGTTATTTTTTGCATTGCATATTGTCAGTTTAAAGCTGAAATTCAGATATGGTAATGGGTGTTTCGTTTCTGACACGCACTGTAAGTGTTTGACCAATCACAACAGACTGAGCCATCTGACCAATCACAGCAGAGCAGGATCTCAGAAAGGAGGGGTTTAGAGAGACTGAGTCTTCAAATGAACTGTTTCAGACTCTGAGAAATTAGGTGACATTATAGTGTATATTATAAGAAAATTAAAGTGTTTTTTAACCTTTGATGCATGTAAATCTATTGTAGGAGAATTCAAAATAAAATTAGGAACCTTTAAAATAGCCTAATAGGGGCAATTTAACAATCTAAAGTTACATTCTGTTGGTACCCAAGGACAATTTCCATTTAGTTGGGATGTGGATGACATCCTTGACAGAGCAGCACATGTGCCGGCTTTAAGACTGATCTGGGGTTTGTGGGGAACCGAGGAGGCCACCATAGCTTGTTTCCATGTGTCCTTACCACTGGGCTTCCACAAGCACATCAGAAACTCGCCCAACAGATGCTGCGACAGGAAAAAGCGCTGACCACACTCAGGCAAAGACGCAGGTGGGGAGACAGGTTTAGAAAAAGAAAGAAAGTGGAGAAAGTGCTAC
Organism: Chanodichthys erythropterus; assembly: GCF_024489055.1. Taxonomy (NCBI): domain Eukaryota; kingdom Metazoa; phylum Chordata; class Actinopteri; order Cypriniformes; family Xenocyprididae; genus Chanodichthys; species Chanodichthys erythropterus. The sequence continues at coordinate 2,588,793 of NC_090232.1, forward strand.
TTCCTCTTAAGCATTTGCCCTCGGGCTGCTAATGTCAAAGGCCGTTGATGACAGCGAAACAGTCAACCATTGTCCTCTCGCATCCAGCACAGTCGCCCCTAAACATCTCAGCAGTCAGTCAGTTCATTTGTGTCTATAAAGCATCAGACAAACCGTTCGTCAAGGAGCGATTAGCGCTCTCAGTTACAGTCTTCAAAGGAACAAAGAGGCTCCTGTCAAGAGCCATGTTGCAATCAATGGCAACACCCTCCTATCCACTCTCTGGCTCTGCCTCACCCGGCCTGCTCATGCTTTATGGGACACTGATCAATATTTCTAGGCTGTCGCTGCCAGTTGCATTGAGGAGTGTATCAGTGCACCCCGCGCATGGATCTACACCCCGACAGATTCAGTATTGACTGATCCGGTGAAGGTGAGGCCTTGTACATTCACACAAACATACGGCACAGCTCAGGTCACATGAAGTCAACGTGAAATGCATTTTACTCATGCAACCTGGCGTATTTCAGAATTAAACAAACAAACAAACAAAGGATATTCAATGAGGAAAAAATGATCTGACCTCTGCGAAATTAATTAGCTGCATAATGTTCCATATTGTTTAAAGAAATAGTGAAAACACATTACAAAAAAGTGAATAAAAAAATGAGTAAATAAAATAAATAAATAAATAAAAAGTAAAATAAATAAAAAATACAATTAAGAAATAATAATAAATATAAAAGTTTGTGAAAATAAATAAAAAAAGAAAAATAACAATAATAAATAAATAAAATAAAATAAAATGAAAAGTAATAAAATAAAATGAAAAGTAATAAAATAACAAAATGAAATAAAAAAAAAAAAATAAAATAAAATAAAATAAAATAAAATAAAATAAAATAAAATAAAATAAAATAAAATAAAATAAAATAAAATAAAATACATGAAATGCATTTTACTCATGCAACCTAATATATTTCAGAATAAAAAAAGGATATTCAATGAGGGAAAAAAATGTAGAAAAAATGATCTGACCTCTATGAAATTAATTATCTGCAGCATAATGTTCAATATTGTTTAAATAAATAGCAAAAACACATTACAAAAAAAGTAAATTAATAAAATAAAAACCAAATAAATAAATAAAAAATAACAATACAATAAAAATAAATAATAATAAAAATAATAAAATAAAGTAAAATAAAAATAAACAATGATAAAAATAATGATAAAACTAAACTAAACTAATAAATAAAAATAATAATAAATATTTTAAAATAAAATAAAATAAAATAAAATGACTACCGGCTACAGTACAATGTTCCAAGCATCAAATTACATCTTCATTAAAAAAAAATGCATATTTTGCCACATCAGAGGAAAATTCTGAAGTGTCAGGCTATATAATATTAAATTCATGATATTCTCATAGGTTTTATAGTATTTGTCAAAAAATAAAATTAATTAATAATTATTAACTCTATCACATTTTTGTAATTTCCACATACTGATGTCGTACCAATATTTGTGTATCTGTGTAGGGCGGGGCATGATTTAGTACATTAGGAATTGATTGGTTGGTGAAAAGTGGGCGTTACATTTCAGAATGGAGACAGGAGGATGGAAAAAAAAATCAAGATGTAAAATTCATAAAATAATACAAATAAACTTTTTTTTGTTAGGAATAGAGATGATCCTATAAAGTAAAACATTACTGTATTATACTGAGCACGATTCATCAATACATATTTTTCTATCTGATTTTTATTTTTTTTTAAATAAAAATTTGTAAATTAATATATCAAAGTTACAATTTAAATCACCATATTTCTTGTTTATTAAATTAATAAAATTGTATTGTAATGTATTCTAGTTTTAATTTATTTAAATTTTATTTTAAATTGTGTTTTCACTTTTAAAATGAAATTACAGGAAGTTCACAGTAAACACTTTTGATTTCATATGCAGGCCGTAAAAGAAACTAAGAGGAGATATTGAGAAGTCTAAACAGGAACTAACTCTTTTCCTAGTTTCCCATCGACCTTGTCAAATTAAAGCAAATTAAACCTCTAGACCACTTTGACTGGATCTACATGGGCAGCGCTGGTGCGAAACTGCAGTTTAACCAGCAGAGCAATGTTAAAACCAGTATGAAAGTGTCCAGAATGGGATCTTACAAAATGTGTCTGATCCTGGTCTTACGCTGTTTTTTTTTCAGGAGGAAGGAGATTGGAAAAAGAAATGAAAATAAAAGGAAATGAAGAGGCTTTATTAGAGATCCTCTTCCTGTGCTGCGGATGTTGTGCGGAGCGGCGCAGAGAGCAGATCAAACGGGGCGGCGGGACTCTCAGATCCTGGGCCAGTTTGCCACATGGTCCCCGGATCCCCGGGGCGTGGGCGGGGTCAAGGAGGAGGAGGGGGAGGGGCCTCTATTCTGTAATTCACTCCCATAGATTACAGAGATTGTGAGGACAGCTTGGGATCGCACAGACAATCTGCATTACTGTCTGAAGGCTATCGGAAAGAAAAGTCACAAAGGTCATTTATTTATTCGACACAGAAATTAGACTAAATGGAGAACGAATGGAAACTTTTTCGGAAGACTCCTGCTCCTGAGGAATCACATGTGTCTCCTTTCAGAAGAGATCTTGCTCATATTTGCAAGGATACCAATGCCCGCGATCAAACGATGTCTCCGATTACAAAAATGAACTTTTCTCATCAATTCTCCCATTAGAAAATTGCTTAAACTGTGTGAAATGAATTAGCTGCTCCATAATGTTCAATATTGTTAAAAGAAATGGCGAAAACACACTACAAAAAAGTAAATAAAATAGGTAAATTAATAAATAAATATAAAAAATAAAAAAATTTATATATATATATATATATATATATATATATATATATATATAAAAACAAAAATACAATAAAAAAATAAAATTAAATAAAATACAAACACATTTAAAAAAAACACAATAAAAATAAAAATATATTTTAAAATAACAAAAATACAATATAATAAAACATAAAAATAAGAAATAAATAAATAAAAAGTAAAATAACAATAAAAAATTAAAATATATTTAAAAAATAACAAAAATACAAAACAATAGATAAAAAGTGAAAAAAAAATGAATAAAATAAAATGACTATCAGCTATAGTAAAAAAAAAAAAAAAAGTACAAAATATTATGGCATTCTCATAGGTTTTATTGTATTTCTCAAAAAATAAAATTAATTAAAAATGATTAACACTATCACATTTCCACATGCTGATGTACTAATATCTGTGTATCCAAACGTTAAAAAAAAAAGAAACAAAAAAAAAAAAAAACACACAAGTGCATAAATACTAGATCTTTTCTTCTACAGGGGAAATAAATAAATAAGTACATAATTCATTTACTTCAGTTATTAAGAGTTGTTTTCAGACAGTATATCTTGAATGAAGTTTTAATGAGGTTTGTTTTAAATGAGATCATGTTGTTTCTGTGCATGCATCACTTTTTGTAGTCATTTATCTCTTTTGGTACTTTACACTGTCCTTTTTCTTGCATTCCTTACAGTCTATAAACACACCACAACACACACAGGGTTCATGTAAGTCCATTTCCGCGTGTAAGTATTAGCGCTAAACGAAGCGAGACACAGTGGCTAGACATGACTACGGCTTTCTTCTGTGGCCAGACGGCGACCAGAGGAGAGTCTCTCCGGCTGTGCTGTATCACTGATGCTGTGACTAAACATAGACAACTGCTCGCTGTTCACTGCCATCTCCTCTGACTAAGCATAGCTCACCATGTACACACACACACACACACGGGCGCCTGGACGACTGTGCTGGAAACAGGTGATGCTAACTGTGCCCAGGACGCTAGCCAAGAGCCGCTGAGTCACACGGACATAATTACTGCAGCAGACGCGGATCGTAAAGTTTGTGGATCGCATTCTTGCAGCACCACACGCAGACGGACGCATGTGTGCTTTAAAAGGAGACGCGCAAGATGGAACTATTTGTGTATGTATGATTAGAGCGAGTCATTCGTCTGACGAACTGATTTCATTGGTGCAGGAGAAAGATGTAGATGAGAGAGAATATGTAAATAAATATGATAAAGGTCAAAGATGGACATGATAACAGTCAAATAGTGTCGAGGAATCTACTGTACAGGCCAAAAAAGATGAGGCAGAAACATGACTGTATATGTAAATTAGCTCTGCGTATAATATGTAAATTGATTTTTGAAGAAGAAGAATAGAAGATTAGGTCTTGATTCAGAGTTACTGTAGTATTATGTTTTGAATATGTTACAATACACAAGGACCACTGATAACAGAAAACAGAGGTATCAGAAGGATGTCTATGAAGTAAATGTATCTGAACAGAATATTAAACAAATACAACATTCGCGCATAGCTGCTCTTCACAAGTTTATGAGTGAAACGTGCGGAGAGGATTGAGCGCACAGCGGCACAGACGCGCGAGTAGCACCATGGTAATTGTCCTAAAAACATGGTAGAACCATTGTAAATATACAAAAACAGAAGTTGCACCACGATAAATGTCCAAAAAACAAAGTAGCACCATGGAAAATGTCCAAAAACCATAGTAGCACCATGGTAAATGTCCAAAAAACAGAGTTCAACCATGGTAAATGACCAAAAACCATAGTAGCACCATGGTAAATGTCCAAAAAACAAAGTTGAACCATGGTAAATGACCAAAAACCATAGTAGCAACATGGTAAATTTGCAAAAACCATGTAAGCACCATGGTAAAAGTCAAAAAAACAAAGTTGCACCATGATAAATGTCCAAAAAACAAAGTTGCACCATGGAAAATGTCCAAAAACCATAGTAGCACCATGGTAAATGTCCAAAAAACAAAGTTGAACCATGGTAAATGACCAAAAACCATAGTAGCAACATGGTAAATTTGCAAAAACCATATAAGCACCGTGGTAAAAGTCCAAAAAACAAAGTTGCACCATGATAAATGTCCAAAAAACAAAGTTGAACCATGGTAAATGTCCAAAAACCATAGTAGCACCATGGTAAATGTCTTAAAAACATGGTAGCACCATTGTAAATTTCCAAAACAAAAGTTGCACCATGGTAAATGTCAGAAAACCATAGAAGCACCGTGGTAAATGTCCAAAAACCAGGGTACCACCATGGTAAATGTCCAAAAACCATAGTAGAACCATGGTAAATGTCTTAAAAAGATGGTAGCACCATGGTAAATGTCCAAAAAACAAAGTTGAACCATGGTAAATGACCAAAAACCATAGTAGCAACATGGTAAATTTGCAAAAACCATAGTAGCACGATGGCAAATGTCCAAAAATAAAAGTTGCACCATGGCAAATGTCCAAAAACCATAGTAGCACCATGGTAAATGTCTTAAAAAGATGGTAGCACCATTGTAAATTTCCAAAAACCATAGTAGCACGATGGCAAATGTCCAAAAATAAAAGTTGCACCATGGCAAATGTCCAAAAACCATAGTAGCACCATGGTAAATGTCCAAAAAAACAAAGCTGAATCATGGTAAATGACCAAAAACCATAGTAGCAACATGGTAAATTTGCAAAAACCATATAAGCACCATGGTAAAAGTCCAAAAACCAGGGTACCACCATTGGAAATTTACAAAAACCATAGTAGCACCATTGGAAATTTATAAAAAACATAGAGACACCATGGTAAATGTCCAAAAACAATAGTAGCACCATGGTAAATGTCTTAAAAACATGGTAGCACCGTTGTAAATTTCCAAAAACAAAAGTTGCACCATGGTAAATTTTCAAAAACCATCTCTAATAACCATAGCAGTACCATGGTACATCTCTAATAACCATAGTAGTACCATGTTACATGTCCAAAAACCATAGTAGCACCATTGTAAATTTCCAAAAACTAAAGTTGCACCATAGTACATCTCCAATAACCATAGAAGGACCATAGTAAATGTCTACAAACCATAGTAGAACCATGGTAAATGTCTTAAAAAGATGGTAGCACCATTGTAAATTTCCAAAAACCATAGTAGCATGATGGCAAATGTCCAAAAACAAAAGTTGCACCATGGCAAATGTCCAAAAACCATAGTATCACCATGGTAAATTTTCAAAAACCATCTCTAATAACCATAGAAGGACCATAGTAAATGTCTACAAACCATAGTAGAACCATGGTAAGTGTCCAAAAACATAGTAGTGCAGTGTTACATTCCAAAAACCACAGTAGCACATGATAAATGTCCAAAAAACATTGTGGAACCATGATACATATAAAAGTACCATAGTACAGCCGTCTGACACCATCATTGTACCATAGTACCGCCACATGTTTTGTAAAGGTTGGTTCTGCAGTTCTTTTAATATTTAGACTTAATATTGCGAGTGTGAAAACACTGAATAACAGCTTCCTGTGAAGCTGATACTGCAGAGGAAGGAAGCTGCAGCTGTAAGGGCACCGTTAGGAACTCTCAGCCTGTCTAACTGAAAGGGTCTTTGTGACATCTCATGACACACTCACACACACACACTGGCCTAATAACTGATGCTGCAAAGGATGTACCATCAGGAAGTGCACCCCCATCCAATGACTGGCCTGTCAATCATTTAACAGAAAAAGAGAAGTGTGTATGCGAACTCTCCATCGTTTCAGAATCAGTGTGAATGTTGTTGTTTGCATGAACTTTTAACCACTGGAATGAGTTTTGTGGTCTTTCTTATTTGAGTAATGAATAGTATTGAGAACAAATAGTCTTACAATCAGACTTACGAAAGCTTATCATCAACCATGAATGACTGTTCAGAGATTGTTCTTTCATACCTTCACTGATTTAAGTAAAAGTCCCCATTTAATCTAGGAGAAACAGCGGAGATATTAAAGGGATTTCATTGGTGATTTTTCATTCAGATGGGACCTGTGCTGAGATGGTGACTAATGTTTTAAAAACAGACATGCATTGATCAAATCAATTCTAAGTTAACTTTATTTTGGCCTGCAATGCATGTATCCAATCCCAGAATGCCAGAATGCATTGGCACAAGGTCAGTTAAAAAACAAAGCAAACAAACAAAAAAAAAACAATTGCAGACTAAATAAAGAAATATCAAATATAAAAATAACCAACCAATTAAAAATCAAACTAATTAAAAATAGACTATTTTTCCAAGTATTGGTGTTTGAATACTTTTTAAAGTTTGTCATCAATTGGTATATGCCCAAAAACCACAGTACCATAGTAAATGTCCAAAAACCAAAACTGCACCATGGTAAATGTGTAAAAACCATAGTAGAACCATGGTAAATGTCCAAAAACCATATCAGTACCATAAAAAATATGTCCAAAAACCAAAATTGCACCATGGTAAATGTCCAAAAACCATAGTAACACCATGGTAAATGTCCAAAAACCATATCAGTACCATGAAAAAATGTCCAAAAACCAAAACTGCACCATGGTAAATGTCCAAAAACCATAGTAGCACCATGGTAAATGTCCAAAAACCATATCAGTACCATGAAAAATGTCCAAAAACCAAAATTGCACCATGGTAAATGTTCAAAAACCATAGTAGCACCATGGTAAATGTCCAAAAACCAAAATTGCACCATGGTAAATGTTCAAAAACCATAGTAAGACCATGGTAAATGTCCAAAAACCAAAATTGCACCATGGTAAATGTTCAAAAACCATAGTAAGACCATGGTAAATGTCCAAAAACCATATCAGCACCATGAAAAATGTCCCAAAACCAAAATCACGCTATGGAAAATGTCCAAAAACCAAAATTGCACCATGGTAAATGTTCAAAAACCATAGTAGTACCATGGTAAATGTCCAAAAACCATATCAGCACCATGAAAAATGTCCCAAAACCAAAATCACGCTATGGAAAATGTCCAAAAACCAAAATTGCACCATGGTAAATGTTCAAAAACCATAATAGCACCATGGTAAATGTTCAAAAACCATAGTAGCACCGTGGTAAATGTCCAAAAAACAAAATCACACCATGGTAAATGTTCAAAAACCATAGTAGGGCCATGGTAAATTTCCAAAAAAAACAAAACTGCACCATGGTACATCTACAATAACCACAGTAGCATCATGGTAAATGTCCAAAAAACAAGACTAAATAAATATCAAATATAAATACAGTTCATTCAATACCTATTAATTAAAAACCAAACTAATTAAAAACAGACTATTTTACCCAGTATTTGCGTTTGAATACTTTTGACTTTTGACAAAACTGATGACAAAGTTTGTCATCAGTTTTGAACACTGACTTTGACAAATGCTTGTTTGTAAGTTTTTAAAAGCTAAATGTGTTGTCTATGTTGAATGTTCCACTAAAACTGTTACATTTTAGTTAGGATGCTAGTTAGTAAGCAGCTGCCTACGTGGGCAGTAGACAGTCCATGACTAACGTAGTTCTGTTTTTACTCCTGCATGCATGTTTCTACATGACTATGTTTGCCTGAATGAGATCTTTGGTTAGGCTACTTTGCATGTGGGTACGGAACTGCGGCTAGTCAGGTAGCCACAGTCACCGCTGCGCTACCACAGACAGCCTTCTGTTATTGATTCCACAAGCATACAAATGTTCAACAAAGAAACTTTATGAACACCCACACATACAAAGCCTGGGACTTTTCTAATGAAACGAACATTTGCTTGATGTAAACAGTCTTGTGAGTAACTAACTAAAAGTAGTGATGCTAGTAACTTAACCACAGTTTATAGTGCCGCATGAAAAACAGCTGTTTACAAACTGTTTTTCACATTGCACATTTGCATTCAGGTGAACAGCGTTGAGTACAATTTAAACATGCTCTCCTAAAATGTTGTTTATTTTACATGGATATATTTTTTAATTGGACAGTTCATTATAATTGAGCAGATACATAAATAATACAACAATTCATTTAATTTCTGTTATGTCTGAACCTGTTAATTTAATTGTACTGTCTGAATGAAAATTTTCAATTCAATTAACAAGTTAATAAATAAATAAATAAATAAGTTTATTTTTGAACATGTTGGTTTAATTAGACTGTCTGAATGTAAATATTCAGTTCACTTAACAGGATAAAGTTTAAATAAATAAACACTGAACCTGGTAATTAAATTAAACGGTTTGTGTGAAAATATATTCAGGTTAATGAAATGAACCCGTTGAAAAAAAAAATAAATAAAAAAAATAAAACAAAAATAAATAAAATAAAATAAAATAAAACTGAACATGTTAAATAAATTGAACTGTCTGGGTGAAAATATTTTATTTATATATTATTTTATTTTATTAGTTTAATTAAATTAACATGTTCTAATAAATAAATAAATAAAACGACAAAATAAAATAAAATAAAAAAAATAAAATAAAATTGAAATTAAATTGTATTTATATTTTATTAGTTTAATTAAATTAACAGGTTTAAATAAATAAATAAATATTGAGCCTGTTAATTTAATTGAACTGGGTGAAAATATTTAGTTTAATTAAATTAACATGTTCTACTAAATAAATAAATAAAACAAAACAAAACAAAAAAAAATTAAAATTAAATAAAATTGAAATTAAATTTTATTTATATTTTATTAGTTTAATTAAATTAACAGGTTTAAATAAATAAATAAATAAATAAATAAATATTGAGCCTGTTAATTTAATTGAACTGGGTGAATATATTTAGTTTAATTAAATTAACAGGATAAAAGGAATGAATGAATGAAAGAATTAATGAATAAATGAATAAATAAATAAGAGTTTTTATGATTATCTTGTGTTGGTAAACAAGTGTATCTTGACTAGTTCAACTACTTTCAGTCGTGATCAGCTCATATCTTGAGAAGATGTGAAGCAGCTTCACTAACACTGGATATTAAACCCACATGATGAGGATTTTTGCAGTTCAGAGTTGCACTACGGTTTTGCACATATCCTGTGCACACGAAACAGACGGAGAGAGAGGGACGCGCTCCTCGCGCACCTTGCAAAAGCGGCTTCTTCCTGTCAGAGCCTTGAACTGAGCCTTATTCCGCTTTCTCAAACGACACGCAGGCCTTTAGGTGTTAAAACAGAGACTCCGGCTCACAGCGATACGGTTATTTTCAACAACACATCTCCCTTGTAGCGAGAAGCTGTCGGCTGACAGGAAAAGTGGGTGAGGGGAAGGCAATAATGAAGGAGAACTGAAGAACTCAGAGCTCCCGACCTCTTATCTGCACCAACAAAACCTCTCTGTGGTTTCTGAACATTCACACTGAAGCCGAGGAGCTGCTTTCTTTTCCCTTCACATGTGTGATATGAAACGCTTGGGCCCTCTCATATTATCCGACACGTGTTTGGGCTCCAAAAGTGATTTTCATCATGACGGCTGCGATTCAACATGAAGCTGGAGCAGATCGATGGCTGACCAATCAGCAGTTGATTTAATATGATGTGGTCAGCGAATCAATGTCTGCCCTCAGAATAATTATTGAAATGAAACTGGTGTGTGTAACACCAAAACAAACCTCCCTGGAGAAATAGACTTCAAACCGCCACAGTCTGACTTTTTTAATTAATGTTAAAAATTGCAAGATATTACGACATGCATGTTTCCATCTGCAGCAGTAAAACAAACATTACTCTCGCTAAACAGACACTGACTGATCATTTTCAGCTTATAGTCTAATTTTCATCTATAATGTGCCCGGTTTATTGAGGAAAAAATGACCAATGTGTCTTTAAATGCCATTTTCGGACAGATTCTCTTCCGATAAACATCAACCAAACTTTGCAATATTTCTTTGCGGCTTCTATTAACAAATTAATTTTAAATAATGTTTAAATAATTAAATAACTATAGATTTAATAAAAAAAATAATATTTAACGAAAAATAAAATGGAAAAGTTTTATTAAAAAAAACAACAACAACATTTTTACTATAAAAAAACAGTTTACTATATTCATAATTTGATGCAAATGCAAATTAGCACATCATTAATGATGAAATATCTCATTTGCATATTGTCTTGGGGGTTATCATGGCCTAATATTAAAGAAAATATCTAGTAAACAAAAATAGTAACTTTTATCAAAATATTTAATAAATAAAAATAATATTTTTTTATTTAATGAAAAATGAAATGGAAATATTTTTAACTTATTTCTTGTTTACTATAATCAAAAAAAATTTAACAACATTGAAGCAAATGCAAATGAGCACATAATTAATAATGAAATATCTAATTTGCATATTTCATGTATAGGGGTAATATTATCATAGTCTAATAATAATTAAATAATTAGATATTTAATAAATAAAAATATATTTTTATTATTATTTATTTTTATTTAATGTAAAAATAAAATGTAAACATTTTTATTTAAACTATTTTTTTTAAATACTTTGATTAATTTATTAACATTTTTTCAACAACATTGATGCAAATGCAAAATTAGCACATAATTAATGGAGAAAAATCTCATGTTTTTCATGTCTTGGAGATAATATTATCATGGCCTAATAATATTAAGGAAAACATTTGTAGTAAAAAAAATAATAATAAAAAAAATAATTAAAAAAAATTGATATTTAATAAATAAATAAAATATTTTTTATTTAATGAAAAATAAAATGGAAATATTTTTATTTAAAACACTTAAAAAATTTTTTTTTTTTTTTCAAAATTTGTCAACAACATTGATGCAAATGCAAATTAGCACATCATTAATGATGAAATATCTCATTTTCATATTATGTCTTGGTGGTAATATTATCATCGCCTAAAAAAAAACAAGAAAAAAGAAAAGAAAAATATCTGTAGTAAACAAAAATAGTAACTTTAATAATTAAATATTTCATAAATAAAACTATTTAATGAATAAATATTTCATACATAAAATATTTAATATATTTTTAATGAAAAATAAAATTGAAATATTTGTATCAAAAAAAAAAAAAAAAAAAAAAATATATATATATATATATATATATATATATATATATATATATATATATATATATATATATATATATAAAATAAAAAATAGTTTTTTTTTTTGTTTACTATATTCACAATTTTTCAACATTTCCCAAAAACGGAAAATCAGAAAATTAATAAAAAACAGTGACACAGTTCTGTCAGCAATTTCCTTCACCTGTCTCAAACATGAGCACAAGCTTCAGGCCTGTTCTGACCACCAGCTCAGTCCCTCCACTGGTTTTAACCATCTTTATCTCCTTTCCTGGAGCTGCGCATCGGTGACGCCACTCAATACATTCCCATCGTGGTTGTGTCCGACGCTGGGCTCAATAGCGACCTGCCTGCCTGTCTCCCAGACACTGGGCTCAATATTACCATGGCCAAACTCTCCCAGCAGCTGCTCCATGTAAAGAGAGCAGGGTTAGAAAATCCATTTCAGCAGAGCGACACACTGGGGGCAGCGAGGACGGAAACTCAATATAAGCCAATGGCCAGCGAGACGACTCCTCACGCAAGTTATTGAGACATCAGCATTTCATATCGGATCAGTGCGCTTTAATACGTATCAGGTATTATAGAGAGTCAGAATCTCCAAAAAAGGCCTTTGGGAAGGTGCTGGGAAAGATGCACTTGTAAAATATGGTAAGTGGTAAAGCTTCTAATTTATGGTCGGTCCCATAACTCTAATGTGGCCATCGTTCCCATCCACACCTAGTTCCGCTAAACTCTTGAAAGGCACCCCAATGGGACAAATGGGAGCAGGAATTTATGACCCTATGCAAGTCCCTCTCTGAATCTGCATGGACCAGGCCGAGCGGCTTCCTTCTCAGGTGCCTGTGGATGTAGATAAACAGAATCAGCGGTGGCCAGGCGTGAAGTCGCTGGGACGCGAAGCTCCGTCTGCAGGTCCACAGCGCAGCGACGAGCCTCCAGAACCACCATAAATCCATCTGTGTCGACACTGGGACCCACAGGAGGACAAAAACAACCTTGTAAAACTTTCCGCTACAGTTAAACACTCAAGAGTTATATGGAAAAAAGCGGTGCCCAACATGCCAGACAGCATGGGAGAAGGAAACAGGGTGAAAGTGGCTTCATTTCGGAGATATTCTCACCAGTTTTTTTATTTCAAACACTTCTTCATCAGCCTTCACACACATGTGCCACGGCCTGCTATAGTTCAGCATACAAACTTCATGCAGAAAGATGGCACCAATGCACATTAAAGGCATCTGCATAGACAAACGCCAACAAACAAGTGCCCCAACAGACACTGATTGAACATGTTCAGTTGGGTGAAAACAAACCTTAAGGTGCATCATTCTTTAATTTCTACTCTATTGCAGTAGAAATGCATTGGTTAACACAAAATGTCTTTGAAATCTTAACCAAAATGCAATAACTAGCTCTGCCTCTAAAGGCCCGTTCACATCAAGAATGATAACTATAAAGATAACGATGAAGATATAGTTCTAAAATTCGTTCTAAATATAAAAGAATAGCACTGTACACAACACAGCTATAACGATAACGATATAGAGAAACGATATAGTTGGGATCACTTTCAGAACGATATTTTTTTTCATCTGTTGAGCAATAAAGCCGTGTAAATGCAACAAGAACAGCAAAAACATGTTGTACACACTTTGAAACCGCAGTGTGTCAGCTTAGAATAAACAGACCGTTATCGTTGGTGTGGACGCAAATATAATTACCTTTATAGTTATCGTTCTTAGTGTGAACACCATATCTACACCGGACGCAACCATTGCAAAGCACTTGCCCTTTGTGTCAGTACATCATAAATAGAACGAGGCAGTAGTTTACTGCCGGAGATAGTAGCGTAGACAGCATTACTGATTATAATGGGTTCTATTGTCTTTTTGTCGCATCGTGCCGCTCGCGTCCGGTGTAGACAAGGTGTAAGGCCGTGTGTGTCTCCGAACACAGCAAGTACTCAACATTTTTAGTCTGAAACTAATTATCTGCGAAATCAGTGCTGCGGATATTCTGTATTATAGCAATAAAACGTCTCAACTGAAAAAAAAACACTGCAATGCCGAAGCACTCTCAAGTGCTCACAGATAGGCGCTTTCTTTGGTAGAAATGCGGCCAAAACAACTTTCCTGCTGACGTAAACTAGACCAAGCACTGAAGAAAACAATATTTTTTCAAGTTGCAAATAAAACAGAAAATAGTTTTTCAGTCTTTCTGCTTCACATTTAATCCAATGTGTTACTTGCCACTTCTTTGTAATTATTTGCTAAATTTACTAGCAATTTCAAAGTCAATTTTTTAAAAGTAAATCCTACATTATTATTTATTTTTTTTCTTTTCAGTGTGCAGACTATTGGAGAAATAAAAAAGTACTAAATAAAAGTAGTGATAATACTACTAACTCCAAGTAATGGTACTATTAAAAAAATAAAAAATAAATAGTTAATCAAATACTGTTCTGATTGCAAAAAAATAAGTGATATAATACTTAAAATACTGGCTGTGTTAAATATCTTCAGTGTGGTTAACTATTTTTGTTAGCAGCTTGTAGCATAAATATTGTTTTTTAAAGGGTAACTGGACTGAAGCTTCAAATTCACCTACTTTAAAGTCCTCCTCCTATAATCAATAACTGTATCCCTTAAAACTCACCTTTGATCATCAGAATGACAAAAAAAATCGTCATGTTTTAAAATAGCTTGAATGTAACTCTACACCCATGCTTCAATTAGTATAAGCAGATTCATGAATATACTAATTAGCCCCGCCTCCACTCACTCACACAACCTCAGAGATCCACTCGGTCAACTTACTGAGGGAAACGCTTAGGGGCGTAACTACAGGTGGTGCAGCAGGGCTCGTGCGGCAGGTTCAAATGAAATGCGCTTGTTTGAGATTCAAAATCACACGTCGTTCATGCTCTACTGCTTATTGGGCAAGGTTGCGCTCAATATTTCGCTCTATGCCGTCTTTCCTGTAGCTCAGTGGTTAGAGCATGGCACTAGGTTAGATCCCAGGGATTGCACATACTCAAATACAAATGTATAGTATAATGCAATGTAAGTCAATTAAAAAAAAAAAGCGTCTGCCAAATGCGTAAATGTAAATGTATGCCAATACATTTCGCACGGGCCAAGCGAACTCTCCAGTCATGTACTGCTCACACTCATGGGTAAAACGACGTTCGTTCAAATCCTGCTCTGAAATGAAATTTCTATGTACTGTACTATGTGTTGTAGCCTTTGTTGATACTTAAGGCATTGTTAGGACGTTTACCATTTGCATAGATAGCCTCAGCGCATCACCATATATGAATAGCACGCTCTGAGCCAGGAGAAACTGTGCATGTTTTTAATTTCATACAGATTACATTGCAGGGGAATATTTGTTTAAAATGTGCATTATTTTATTTAAAAGTAGACATTTCAAGCTTTCTTTAGATGCACGTTTCATGTTTGTGTGATAATTATTTGCTGAGTTTCAATGCATTATTCTGATGCGTTTCAGAAAGATTCTTGCAGAGACGGCTGAAAGCGCACCCTGTTTATTTTCTTTATTTTACAAAGCACAAGGGTTTGTTGTTATAATGAGTGTAAATAAAAGCAGACCACTTATAGTTTATAATTATGTATTCCACTTATCTGTATGGCCAAAAATGGCAGAGCATTTTAAGTTGTTTCAGCTGTCATGAGGAAAAAATCCACCCGAACGCGCCGGCGCGTTCGTCGGAAAGAGGGTCAAAGAAAACATAGCCTATTTAGTTCCATATTTATGTTTAAATATTAGTCTATAATATTAATGTTTAATTTCATCTATGTTGATTATGAAAAGTGAAGAGCATGAGTAAGATGATGCATCATAAGATGCGCAATATGTCAGGAGACATGGAGTGGGTCAGACCACTTCATTAGCCTAAGTTTTGTTTTGTAGAAAGCCTTTCTTTAAAGTAAATTTCATTTTATATAAATTAATTTTAATTTTAATCAATGTTTCATCAACCAAATGCCTGGATCTAATAAATATGGATTCTACGATAGATGGATTCTGATTGGCTGTCAGTGTTTTTATTGTTAATCAGTGATCCCAACGATATTGTTTTGTTATCGTTATAGTTGTGGACACAATTCTCTTATATTTAGAATGATTTTTAGAACTAGTTATCGTTGGTGTGAATGAGCCTTAAGAGTTTCAAAGCAGCTTCCCTAACACATGATGTCAAGCCAGAATGTCAAATGTCAAATTTCACTTATATTTATACATAAAAAAGGAACTTTCTTTGAGAATTGCAAGTGCATACATGAATAGCGAAGCAGATAGAGAGGGTGTGTGTGTGTATACACTAGATTTACACACAAACGATCTGATAAACTGATACCACAGAGAGATACGAGGTAAATCCTCACATGTGTCTGTCAGTTTGTGCAATGCTAGTAGACTGGCAGATGAAAAAGGCCACAAACATGCAAACCCTGCCCGCATACAGTATGTGACTCCATGTGCATTCTTACATATGTTGGCATGTTCTTCAGCTTTGCATTTGGATAGCTTTTCCTTGATAAAAGGAAATGCAAATGGGCTGTATGCAACAAACATTCTCATTTGATATATAAATGTATATGCAAATGTGCATGGGCAAACATGACTGTTGATACACGTGCACAAAGACATGATGACAATGTGGCAATGTTCAACCAGCTCCGTCCAGCTGAGATAATCAGGGAAACGTACATGTGCAGCAGGGTATGTAGTGTGCAAAAGCAGAAATTAGATTTTTATTTAGTGTTTATATAGCTATTATTGGACAGTTGATGTTATTGCAAGGAAAAATACTAAAAATACAATGCAAGATGTGTCCAAAATAAGTAAAGACGGGGAAGAACCTAAGTTACATTTAAGCAGAGTTTAAATGTATTGTTGCCAAGCCACATTCTACGGCTCCAATCAAGTTCTAAATAAAACGAGAAAGAAATCAAATGCAATGAAATGCATTCACTAATAGGCTAAAATAACTGGCGTCACATTTTAAAACATCAGCGTACATGAGTTGCACATACAGACATCTTGTGCTCAGAAACCCTGCATTATTAGAAGAATAAAGGTTGTTTATTTATATTCATGTGGCCTTTGCCTCGTCTTTGAGATGTTACATCGAAGCTGTTCACATGTGCTCAAGAAGAAACATGCATCGGGTGCGACTGATAAACTTCCTGTGTTAACTGAAAGTGCTCGCACGCATGTAGACGCATGTATGCATGAGAAAGAGAGAGTCAGGAAACTGAAGAAGCATCTAAGGGGAAAAAAAACAAGCAGACCTCATAACCTCATTAACATCACCTTTAGAAATGATCCCATGGCAGGATCTAGAATAAAACTTAGTGTTTTAAATGCTGTTTTAAAACACTAAAAGAGTTATTTTATTATACTATTTTATACAGAAAGACATTATTATTTTTATTTATTTTTTTTACTATTTTTAATTTAATTTAATGTAATATTTAATGTATTTAATGTAACTATTTAAAGTAAGATGTAATTTAATTAAATTTTTGCTCCTGGACAAATTTAATTTAATTAAATGTAATATTTAATGCTTTTTTGCTATTATTGATGCTATTATTTAATATGTAAATAAAGCAAAAAATAAAATAAAATAAAATAAAATAAAATAAAATAAAATAAAATAAAATAAAATAAAATAAAATTAAATTAAATTAAATTAAATTAAATTAAATTAAATTAAATTAAATTAAATTAAATTAATTTTTTTGCTCATGCACAACTTTTCAATTTGGAGTGAACTTGATAAACCAATTTAATTAGCTGACAAACTGACATGCAAATGAGAATTTATCAAGAAGCAACTGAGAAAAAAAAGACCGCATAACCTCATTAACATCACCTTTTTAAATGATCCCATGGCAGGATCTATATTAAAAATGAGCATTTTCAATGCACATTTCAAAACATGAAATGTGACTTTGCCTTAAAGAGCCAATTAATTCAGCAGAACATCCAGTATCTGTATGATGATCCACTCAGAGAGGAAGACATCAGAGCAGCTAAATGAGTCAGTTTAACCATACTAGGGTAATTTCCACTCACCCTTAACCCACAGTCATTTCAGTACGAGAAAGAAACTAAAGCATCATCTTTGGGCCTCAGCTGTGAACTCACACACCCACAGACATCAAAAACAGCACTTTAGAAGCTCTACAGGAGGGAAAATCCAGAGCTGTAAGGACAGACTTCATTGTTTCTCTCCGTTTGTGTCATAGAAATAATATTAAAAAACAGAACTGAGATTTAAGTCAAGAGTGGACTTATTTCTCATGGAATGAAGAAGCTCTAAATTTGTTAACACTAATTATTTTATTTCCTATTCAAATGTATTTTATTTTAGTTTTATTTTATTTTTTCTTATTCAATTTTATTTTATTTTAATTTAATTGTTTTATTTTATTTTATTTTATTTTATTTCTTATTCAATTTAAACTTATTTTATTTTATTTTTATCTATTTCTTATTTAATTTGACTATTTTTACTTAAATTTAAATGTAATATTCAATGCAATATTTATAGTAAAATAAAATAAAATAAAATAATTTTTACGGAAGCATGCAGAACTTTCAGTTAGGATTGAACTTAAGAAAAATGCTTAATTTAATTTAATTTTACTATTTTTACTTAAATTTAAATGTAATATTTAATGCAATATTTAAAATAAAATAAAATAAAATAAAATAATAAAATAAGATAAATAAAATAAAATAAAATAAAATAATAAGATAAAATAAAATAAAATAAAATAATAAAATAAGATAAGATAAATAAAATAAAATAAAATAAAATAAAATAAAATAAAATAAAATAAAATAAAATAAAATAAAATAAAATAAAATAAAATAAAATAAAATAAAATATTTTTTACGGAACCATGCAGAACTTTCATTTAGGATTAAACTTAAGCAAAATGCTCAAATGCTTAGAAGCTACAAGGATTATTTGTGAATAAAAGGTGAAGCATTTTTAAAACAGCATCATATAACAAGAATTTCTCAAGAAAGAAGTAAAAGTCCCAATCCATATCTTTAACGCAGGTTCCACTTCAATTCAGTCTTGTTGTATTCACTGGTTTATCTTATTTGACATGCTTTTCCTGTATCTCAATCATCAAGTCATCAAACTCTACCCCAGCACACTTTTCCTACAAAGTCAAACTGAAGCTTTCTGACTCAAACAAACGACTTTCCAGACACCAACTTCATTAATCTATTGAGGGTTCAGCATTCAATACGGCCTTTTAAAGTATTAAAGCAACATGTGCAAGGATCGTCACAATATATCAACAACTAAGACTCAAAGAGTCAACAACTATAAACGTTTTTAAAAAGTTAGTTTCACTGTGCAAGACTTGCCATAAATAAAACAACAAACTCAAGTTGGCACAATGCAAGAAGCGAAAAGTTTTCAAACTAATATTGCAGATGATAAAACTCTCATACAGCTCCCGTTCTCCAGCTGGAAAACGTCTAAAAAAGCCACGTTGGAGTCCAGCATGCAGTGGCTGGTTGAATGAGGTTAACCAGTGAAGTACTCAGTAACCCACAGACCTGTGGTTTTCAGATTCAGCCACAAGATTTCAGTACTCCACTGACACTGCAAACCAGCTCCTCGACGTTGTCATTTTGCGCAAACGTCGGCATCGGTGCGGAGATAAGAGCTTGCACAAAAAAACAAAAAAGCGCACCCTCGATACTCACCCCGGGTGAAGCACGACTGGTAGGACGGGAAGCTTTCGAAGATGCTGTTGGAGGCCATCGCGAGCGGTGGCTGCTCCTCGTCTTCGTCCGAATCCAAGGCTTCCAATTTGATCTGCTCCCGAATTTTGAAGGGCTCCCGGTTTTGCCCTGCAAAGAACAAAAAAACTCCCGTGACGACATGGAAGAGGTTTCGCTCGAACGCCACCCCCTAATCCCCGAACCCCGACATGCAGTACACACCCACACCCGGGAACCCATGGTCACCCTGTGCCGGTCCGGTGAGTCGGTTCTGTCCTGGGATTCTGTGCATGGCTCACAGACACGGGAGATTGCGATCGGCGGTCAGCCTGTGGTTGACTGATGCTTACCCTTGTGCAAAAGAGCAGGAGCGCAAACGTGTCGCTGTGGTTTTTTCCGGCGATTCACACGCTGACATCAACACGTATCCTCCCTCCCCCTTCTCGCTCTTCAGTCCCTCTCGTCTATCTTTATCTCGCAGTTCTCTAGTGCCTAGAGAGCCGTGACCGGTCGCAGACTTGGTTTGTGGTTGTGGCGGCCCACAGAAAGCGTCTCCCTTAGACAGACAACAAGTTTAACCGTTCCCCACCATTGAAAAAAAAGCATCCAAGTGTCATTGGGCCGTTTAGGTCACATGCTCCGGAGAATTTCATTTCTGCAGAGGTTTTGTTCAGCGTTATCTGCCGTTTGGGCCGGCCTATCAAACCTCCACCTGTTCGCATTTGCTTGAAAAGGAGGAAATAGATGAGGTCTGTTTCAATTGTAAGAGCGTGCGAGCTCAACAGAGGGGGGTTGAGTAGGTGAGAACGCTGAAAGCATGTGTGTGTGTGTGTGTGTGTGTCAGAGTTTGTGTACGAGAGCAAGGCGAGTCACGCTGCATAAGTTAAAGCATGCAAATCCATCTTCAGCAGAGGACACAATTAGTCCTGTGTCTCAGACGCCATAAAGGCGCTGCAGATCGTCAAAATTTACATGATGCCTTTCGTATCTGCTTCATCTGCTGATTCTGCAAGACAGAAAATAAAATACAGTGTAAAAAATTATTTTCATGATTTGTTATACATTTTTTCTGTTGTCAAATCAACTTATCAACTTGTCAAACTACAGTTCAGATAACATAATATTTTGAGTTTCTGTTGATTAAACCAATCTCCTTCATTGTATTAACTTAAATTTTAATTTCAATGAACTCAAAATTTTAAGACACTTACTTTTTTTTAAGTTGAATCAACAATTCTTTTTTACATTGTGACAATAGACTTGCACATTGTGTATCCTACACTCTAAAGTTAAATGCTGGGTTAAAAACAACCCAAGTTGGGTTGAAAATGGACAAACCCAGTGATTGAGTTGTTTTAACCCAGCGGTTGGGTTAAAAGTTGGGTTGAAAATAAACAAACTCAGCAATTAGACTTTTTAACCCAGCGGTTGGGTTAAAAGTTGGGATGTAAATATACAAATCCAGCAACTGGGCTGTTTTAACCCAGCGGTTGTGTTAAAAGTTGGGTTGAAAATAAACAAACTCAGCAATTAGACTTTTTTAACATAGCGGTTGGGTTAAAAGTTGGGTTGGAATTAGACAAACCCACCGACTGGGCTGTTTTAACCCAGCGGTTGTGTTAAAAGTTGGGTTGAAAATAAACAAACTCAGCAATTAGGCTTTTTTAACCCAGCGGTTGGGTTAAAAGTTGGGTTGGTAATAGACAAACCCACCGACTGGGCTGTTTTAACCCAGCGGTTGGGTTAAAAGTTGGGTTGAAAATAAACTCAGCAATTAGAATTTTTTAACCCAGCGGTTGGGTTAAAAGTTGGGATGTAAATATACAAATCCAGCGACTGGTCTGTTTTAACCTAGCGGTTGGGTTAAAGGTTGGGTTGAAAATAAACAAACTCAGCAATTCGACTTTTTTAACTCAGCGGTTGGGTTAAAAGTTGGGTTGGAAATAGACAAACCCAGCGACTGGGCTGTTTTAACCCAGCGGTTGGGTTAAAAGTTGGGTTGAAAATAAACAAATCCAGCGACTGGGCTGTTTTAACCCAGCGGTTGGGTTTAAAGTTGGGATGGAAATATACAAATCCAGCGACTGGTCTGTTTTAACCTAGCGGTTGGGTTAAAGGTTGAGTTGAAAATAAACTCAGCAATTAGACTTTTTTAACACAGCGGTTGGGTTAAAAGTTGGGTTGGAAATAGACAAACCCAGCGACTGGGCTGTTTTAACCCAGCGGTTGGGTTAAAAGTTGGGTTGAAAATAAACAAATCCAGCGACTGGGCTGTTTTAACCCAGCGGTTGGGTTTAAAGTTGGGATGGAAATATACAAATCCAGCGACTGGTCTGTTTTAACCCAGCGGTTGGGTTAAAAGTTGGGTTGAAAATAAACAAATCCAGCGACTGGGCTGTTTTAACCCAGCGGTTGGGTTTAAAGTTGGGATGGAAATATACAAATCCAGTGATTGGGCCGTTTTAACCCAGCGGTTGGGTTAAAAGTTGGGATGGAAATATACAAATCCAGCGATTGGGCCGCTTTAACCCAGCGATTGGGTTAAAAGTTGGGATGGAAATATACAAATCCAGCGATTGGGCCATTTTAACCCAGCGGTTGGGTTAAAAGTTGGGATGGAAATATACAAATCCAGCGACTGGTCTGTTTTTAACCCAGCAGTTGGGTTAAAAGTTGGGTTGGAAATAGACAAACCCAGTGGCTGGGTTAAAAGTTCAGATGGAAATATACAAATCCAGCGACTGGTATGTTTTAAACCCAGCGGTTGGGTTAAAAGTTGGGTTGGAAATAGACAAACCAAGTGGCTGGGTTAAAAGTTCGGATGGAAATATACAAATCCAGTGATTGGACCATTTTAACCCAGCGGTTGGGTTAAAAGTTGGGTTGAAAATAGACAAACTCAGCAATTGGGCTGTTCTAATCCAGTGGCTACATTGTATATTTACCCAACCTGCTGGGTAGTTTTATTTAACTCAATGATTGTTTAAAATTTACTGTATTGCTTGCTTGTAATGCCCAGCATGTTTGTTTAGGCAAACATTTAACCCAACCACTGGGTTTTTCCATTTTCAACCCAACTTGGGTTGTTTTTAACCCAGCATTTTTTAGAATGTATCAGAATTATGTATAAAATTTTCACATACTGTATACAGTAGAAAATAAATTTAAGCCACTATAAATGTAACTACATTAGAAAACAAAATATTCTAAGAAAATAAAGTGTTGTTTCCTTGCATATGTCACTTCGTTTGATGATTTTGTTCAATGCAATGACATTCATATATTTGTAAGTGTCCAAATAATTTTAAGCACATCTCACATTCAATTGTAATGAAAATTAAATGGCATATTTGATGATGGAGAGCCAACAAGTTATTTGAAAGTGAACTGCAAAAAACATTTCTATGCATTATCTTCATTATGCATTTTTCATGTTACAAGGTGCCTTACATATGATTTCAAACTGTTGATTCTGCAAGACAATTTATTTACAAAGATAACACATGTACAATGAGATAAGAAGGCATTTAAGCCACACTTAAAAATGTCATTGCATTAAAAAACAAAATAAAAGTGAAATTCTGAGAAAATATCAAGTGTCACTTCTGTCACATATTTTGATGTCTCTTTACCCGTCAAACCATAGACCTCATTGTGTGTTTTGCACGATGCATGGTGCCTTTCATATCTTTTTAATCTGTTGATTCTGCCTGAGACACGATATAAGAGTGTTTACAAACAAAAAACTTAATAATATCCAAATTTGACTTTTATCATCTGACATGCAAACACATTTAATGCTATGAGTAAAATATTTTCATTTCCCAAAATGATTGCATTACCTGGATCAAATCATACGTCATTATGTGTTTTGCATGACGGGCGTCAACATAATTGCAGGCCTCGTTACCGTCTCACCTGCCCTTAATGAAGGCATTGCATTACACGTCCATGCGGGTCATGATATCACACAAGACTCTTGCCCATCATGCAGCTGATTAGGAGGTTTCATTTTGTCAAAAAAACACCAGGCTCACATGACGCAGAAACGCCCCCTTGCAGTCCCTCAAGCGCCTATTATATCGTAGCCACACACCTGCGTCCACCTCCAGCTTAGACGGCCCCAAATTGGCACATGTACACCTGCACCACGCCTCCAGCACATGCCAAACACACCCACACCTGTGTCCTCGCCGTCCTCTCAACCGTTTGGACGGGAGGTTTGGGAGTGGTGGGCGGAGTGCTTTAGGTGGTATCGGCGTGTGCGACCAGCTGCTCTCCCTCCCGACCCGGAGTCAGATTTCAGCCCAGCATACAGACACACTTCTACAGACGTCAGTGTTGTAGAATGCCTGTTTGATTGTGCTGAAACAGTTGAGTTTCATTTTGAATTTCAAATTTTGTTTTCAAAAAAAGGCTGCAGTGTCAGTGATTGGTGCATGTGCCACTTGCTTTGATATTTTGTTATATAATGCAATGGCAAAAATATTCCAGACAGATTAACTAAGTTCTGTGATTCCAGACTTAGAACCAATGTGCTGGTCTGAAGATCATATGACATCAAAGGGTTAGTTCGCCCCAAAATTTTTGTCATTAATTACTCACCCTCATGTCATAATTTAAAAAAATATATTTTTGATAAAATCCGATGGTTCAGTGAGGCCTCCATTGACAGCAAGTTTCAATGCCCAGAAAGCTACTAAAGACATCGTTAAAACAGTCATGTGACTGCAGTGGTTGAACCTTAATGTTATAAAGCGATGAGAATACATTTTGTATGCCAAAAAAACTTATTCATCAGTATCTTGTGATGGGCGATTTCAAAACACTGCTTCACGATGCTTCGAAGCTTTACGAATCTTTTGTTTCGAATAAGTGTATCAAACTGCCAAAGTCATGTGATTTCAGTAACCGAGGCTTCGTTACGTCATAAGTGTTTTGAAACGTTTTGAAATTTCAATGGTTTGCCACTGGGCGGCGATGATCTCTGTGAACTAGTGATGGGCAGAACGAGGCTTCGTGAAACACTGAAACAGCTGAAGCAAATGAGCCGAATTGTGTCGAGGCTTCGAAACAATCCAACACCCGTCTCCACGGTGACAATTATTGGTCGCTTGTATGTGTTGATCTGAAACAAGAGTTGACGAATTATAACGTATAATGTTGTTAGTGCCAAAAAAGGACGTTTGTAGGGCAGTGGATAGTGCTCTCAACTGGGTTCGATTCCTGGTCAGAACAGTGTTTTGCTATAAAAAACTCATGCAAATAAACACCTTTTACAAACCCATTGCAAATGTTTCATTGAAAGTAAAATCTATAAATCATATAATAACAGTGAATATCAAGAATATGTATAAAAAGACTTCTTTTATCAATTTTCAGGGCTTGTTTTGTTTGTTCTATGGATGGCTCAGCTAAACAGGCCAGTAAGAGACTATTATTCTTTTTAATTGACCGTTTGCAAAGACCCGCCCCATTTAATTACTGTTGTTATGTCCGACAAGCCATGCCGCTCTGACGCCACACATCATGTTCTCACGCAGTGAAAAAAGTACATCGCAGAGCAAAGAGGACATGAAAGAACACCAAATAAACATGAAAGAACACCAGAAAGACGTCAATACACACCGACATAATCTACTAACTCCCCTGACTGCTGGCGGATTCAGCGTTATGATTGGTTAGATCACCTGTCAATCAAATTCCCTGCGAAAGGTCAATTATAGGCCTACTCATGTCTAATTAAAATGTGCACATATGTATAAAACTGATCAGTGATCAGGTAAAACCTACAGACTTGATTCATGGCTTCAGAGAGATCATCGCCCACCAGTGGTGGATTTCGAAACACTTATGACATAACGAATCCTTGTTTACTGAAGTCATGTGACTTTGGCAGTTTGATGCAAGCTCCGAACTGATTCGAAAAGATTCTAAGCTTCGTGAAGCGGTGTTTTGAAATCACTCATCACTAGATATTGTCAAATAAAGTCGTTATTTTGTTTTTTTGGCACACAAAAAGTATTCTCGTCGCTTCATAACATTAAGGTTGAACCACTGTAGTCACATGACTGTTTTAAATATGTCTTTAGTATCTTTCTGGGCAATGAACGTGTAAATTAACTTGCTGTCAATAGAGGTCTTTCCGAGCCATTGGATTTTATCAAAAATATCTTTATTTGTGTCCTGAAGATGAACGAACGTCTTACGGGTGTGGAACAACATGAGGGTGAGTAATTAAAGACAGAATTTTCATTTTTGGGTGAACTAACCCCTTTAAAATAAAACATTTTTAGAAAAATCTTAAAGGGATGAAAAAAAATAAAAATCATGTTATAATGTTAGTAACCTAACAGTTGACGGGCCCCATTGGCATCCGTAGAAGGAGAAAAAATACTATGGAAGTCAATGGGTGCCATCAACTGTTTACTTACCAACATTCTTCAAAATATCTTCTTTTGTGTTCAGCAGAAAAAAGAAACTCGTACAGGTTTGGAACAACTTGAGGGGGAGTAAATGATGACAGAATTTAAGAATTTAAGTTAAGACATATCTTAGGATAAATTCTCAAATGTTGAGTTAAGAATGTCTAAGGGCAATTGTTCAAAAATTCTTTTGCAAATATTTTCTTAAGAACATAATTTCTTTTTCTTAAAGCGCGATTTAAAGGGGCCGCAGCCTGAATCGGTGCATAGTTAATGATGCCCCAAAATAGGCAGTTAAAAAAATTAATTTAAAAAAATCTATGGGGTATTTTGAGCTGAAACTTCACAGACACATTCAGGGGACACCTTAGACTTATATTATATCTTGTAAAAACTGGTTCTAGGGCACCTTTAAGGACAAAATGAGAGGCTTTGGTGTTACTGTATTTAATATTATTGAGGTTATACTCAATGAAAAACATCATAATAAGTGCACACACTATTCACGCACCATCATGTTTTAAATGCAGTTTTTATTTTTTTTTTATTTTTTATTTGTGCCGAAAATTATGAAATTAAAAATGAGGTCCCTATTTGTAGAGATGTTAATGAATTTCAAATTTAGCAAAAAGTCACTTCACTATAATTACCGATCATTGTTTACATTATCAATCATTGGTGTCACTTCAGAGTACTCGTGCACTTCCCTTATAGTAGTAATATATGTAATGTGTTGTACTGAAAAGCCCTAGATTCAAAAATTTAATTTACCTCGGCATAATTGAATAACAAGAGTTCAGTACATGGAAATGACATACAGTGAGTCTCAAACTCCATTGTTTCCTCCTTCTTATATAAATCTCATGTTCAATACATTACACAAGGGCAGGCAGTATTAACGTTTGTAAACTGTCTTTCTAAATGTTTCGTTAGCATGTTGCTAATGTACTGTTAAATGTGGTTAAAGTTACCATAGTTTCTTACTGTATTCACGGAGACAAGAGCCGTCGCTATTTTAACTTTTAAACACTTGCAGTCTGTATAATTCATAAACACAACTTCATTCTTTATAAACAGTGTGTAATGTTAGCTTTAGCCACGGAGCACTATCAAACTCATTCAGAATCGAATGTAAACATCCAAATAAATACTATACTTATGCGATTAGACATGCTGCATGACGAACACTTTGTAAAGATCCATTTTGAGGGTTATATTAGCTGTGTGAACTTTGTTTATGCTGTTTAAGGCAAGCGCGAGCTCTTGGGGTGTGGAGCACGAAATTTAAAGGGGCCGCGTACCCTGAATCGGCGCATTTATAATGATAGGCAGTTAAAAAAATGAATTAAAAAAAAACAACTATGGGGTATTTTGAGCTGAAACTTCACAGACACATACAGGGGACACTTAAGACTTATATTACATCTTTTGAAAACATGTTCTTCGGCACCTTTAATAATTGAAACAACCCAGTAAATTCATTAAACATCTTACGTTTGCGGATTTAAGTTTTTCCAAACTTTAAGAGGTTATTTACAATATAAAAATTCAAATTTAGAAGTTTAGAAATGTCATTTGTACCTGAATCTCTTAAATCAAGGGACGTGTGTCCTGGATTTCCTTGTGTAGATGTTGACAGTAAATCAAACTGCATTTGGCAAAACTCTCTAAAAGAGAAAAGACGAGAAGCAACATTCTTAAAGTTTCTTAATTGCATTAACCTGAAGAACCTTCAATATGCTGAGATGGAACATAAAATCGAGGGTTCAGTTATTGTTACAAGCCAGAAAACATAAATGTTGTCTAGTAGATCTGAGAGCGGTGAGTAGGAGGACTGTCTATCAGTTATTTATTTATTTTATTTGATGTCTGGGACACACAGCTGTCCTACAAACACGTCTCCTGCTGTGTTCCCACGGCAACAAATTGTGCCACATCGTGGAAATGCATATCCTCATTCCTGAGAAAAAAAAAAAAAAAAAAAACACTCCTCGTTTTATTGGCCGGAGACATTTCTGCATGTCCATCCATGTATCTTTATGGGATACTTCTTTAAAAATGTAGACCAGAAAGAGAAAATCTGAAAGAGTAAACACTTTTTCACAATAAAAGAATGAATGGACTGATTCATAAATAAATATTGTTGCATTTCTTTTAATTTATGCTGATTTAAATAATACAAACATCATTGTGTGTCCAGGCAGGATGACTATGAAGAATAAAAACTCAGATCCAGACACATTACAGTAATGACAACTGGGTGTGGAAAGTGAAATGAAATTGTGACAATGCAGAAAATAATTCCTTATAATTCCTCCACAATTATTTTTTATTTATTTATTTTTTTTTAAGGGAACAGATGTTTCTTCTGCCTCTGGTTTAGGTTAAGAGATAAAAACAGGGACTTTCCTTGCACATTTCTTTCTGTAGATTTTCTCTGTGGATAAAGACTCCAGTCATGATGAATATAATTATTAAACCCTGAGTCACGGCAGGCCAGGAGTTCAGCAACTGGAAGAAGGGAAAGGAGAAAATGAGAGTGGTGTTTGCAGCTAAAGTAAAATAATAGTTCACTTCAGAATTAAAATTTCCTGATAATTTCCTCACCCCCATGTCATCCAAGATGTTTATGTCTTTCTTTCTTAAGTGGAAAAAAAAATTAAGGTTTCTGAGGAAAACATTCCAGGATTTTCCTCCATATAGTGGACTTCACTGGGGTTCAACGGGTTGAAGGTCCAAATGTCAGTTTCAGTGCAGCTTCAAAGAGCTCTACATGATCCCAGACGAGGAATAAGAGTCTTATCTAGAGAAACCATCAGTCATTTTCTAAAAAAATAAAATAAATAATGTGCTTTTTAACCACAAATGCTTGTCTTGCCCTGCTCTGCGACACACCACGCATGACGTGGAAAGGTCACGTGTCCTGGTGCAATCTAGGAGAAACTATTGAGATTTAATAGAGCTTTCTCTGTCCTGCGGGGAGGCGGTGAGGGAGCGAACAGGGGGAGAAACACCTGCTGACATTCCCACTGCTGGAGGAGGATGATTCAGACAGACAGAACAGCAAACTGTGAGAATTCCCCTCCCGGCCGACCTCTGTTCCTGTCAGTCCAACACCAAACCTCCCTCTGCACTTTCACATGACAACGACCGGCAGTTTCAGCATTAGAAAATAATCCACTGAGCAACAGTTACGCTACAAAAAAATGTTAAAATAGAAAAGAAAATTACGTTCAGAAATACAATATCATTGTCATGATTTTAAGCCCAAGCCAAACTAGATGACGCTGAAGTTTAATACTTAATGTTAGAGGTTTTGAATCTATTTTAAAGGATGCTCAGATGTTTTTACTGGAAAACTATTCAAAAATACTAATTATGAAAATGTTTTTAATTCTTCTGCTCACCAAGGCTGCATTTATTTCATTAAACATACACTAAAAACAGAAAAATTGTGAAATATTTTTACAATTTAAAATATCTGTTTTCTATGTGAATATATAGTAAAGTGTAATTTATTCCTGTGATCAAAGCTGAATTTTCAGCATCATTACTCCAGTCTTCAGTGTCACATGATCCTTCACAAATCATTCTAATATGATGATTTGATGCTCAAGAAACATTTGTGATTATTATTAATGTTGAAAACATGGATATATTGTATTTTCAGGATTCTTTGATGAAAAGAAAGTTCTAAAGAACAGCATTTATTTGAAAGAGAATCTTTTGTAATATTATAAGTATCTTTACTGTCACTTTTGTAATGCATTGTAGCACTAATTTCCTCTCTCTCTCTCTCTCTCTCTCTCTCTATATATATCTTACTGATGGTTTAGTGCATACAGTATGTGTTTAAATAGAATCAGGAAATCTCATGCAGTCAGTAAACACATGAAGAGATATTCCTGAAACGCAGCTGGTTGTGAAAAAAAAAAAAACGATGGCATTTAACCATGACCTTTATATAGAGTGATAAAAAATCTGTTTATTTTGGGATTTTATCTTCACTGCTACTAAAAAACCTAAAAAAAGAAAATGGAGGCATTGAGTTTAGTGACTGGAATTTTTTCAAACAAACACACACACACACACACACACACACACACACACACACATGCAGAGTGTGAGAGTTAAACGTAACCGGGAAAACATCCCAGCACCGCCTTGGCAGACAGTATCGGACTATGTTGTCGTTTGCCAGAGAATGACAGGAATCTTCAGTTAATAAAACATGCATTTGAACACTTAAGTCACACTTAAAAGTGTCTTAATGTCATTACATTTATGCTCAGTATCTTTGAATCAGCTGGTGTTTTTTAGTGGATGTAAGCAGTCAGTTCTCCTCAAGTGTAAAATCACATTAACTACCAACATAATCCACCAACTAACCATGAAACACAATACTGACTGTCTTCATCAACCGTTTTAGTATTTCAAACCCAACAAACGTTTTTTTGTCAAATGTTTTGATGGCAAAGTGTATCTGTGCATCTTTCTGTACAATAAATGGCATATTTTATACCTGATGCAATGACATTCAGACATTAATGACTATGACTAAGTGTTCAGATACTCTTTTGGCCGCTGACAGATGAACTAGAATAGCTTAATAATATCGGCAACAAGTGAGTGTGTGTGTGTCTTTGAGCAAACGTTACAATGAAAGAATGGCAGATTAAAGACGATGAGAGAGACAGCACATATCTTTTCATATGTAAGCACTAAGGTAATGTTCATAACTGTCATTGTTTGGCGCTCGGCCCAGCAGCCAGTGAAATGTGAAACCAGGTGAAGCAACAGGAGGAGAAAGCAGAAAGCATGCTTTGTGTTTGTAACAAAGACAACGGCGGCGCTTTGATCCCCAAACACTCGAGGTCAGAACCCATGATTCACTGAGACCCCCGGGACAGAACAGCATTTCTGACCATTGACCCATCAACATATAATCATCATATACAAACACACACACACATATGCATGTCTCACCCACACAGTCAACGCACCGGGTAATTCCTGAAAGGAAGGATGATATCATCAGTTATGAGGCGTTTAACCCAGACAGGCTCATGAAAGCAGGTATTCTCTGCTAGAAAAACACAATAAGTCTGACATCAAAACACTATGAATGAAGCGTTCTTTTGTACAGTAGTGCATCAGACACCGTATCTGAGTTAAACCTGTCAAGAACATATCCAGGTCATATTTCAACCATAATGCATAACAAATCATTTTTTTTTTTTTTTTATGGAAATGATTTTAAAGGAATATGTTTTGCAATGAAATGCAATAATTATTATGGCGGAAAAAATCACTCATTACTGTAAAGAAAATAAGACTGGGTGGAAAATATAATAATAAATTAATTGATAAAAAAATCTTTGATCAAAGTAGTGCCATCAAAAGTTCAATAAAATGTAAATGCAGCAGATAATATCATGTAATTGAGTTTTATTGCTGAAATTGTTACAGATCCCTTGTTCTCCTAGACTCCATTTCCCAAGATCCTCCTGTTCTCCACACCTGCACTCACTTCCCTCGTCATCTCCCCATCATCACGGATCACCTGCACCTGGACTCTATTGTTAGCACTCCCTTTATATGACACTCACTCCCTTCACTCCTGGTCCGTTCTGAATGTTGTTTACTGTGTATGTTGGCGTTCCTTACCTTTGTTACATTAAAAGCATTATATTATTGTGGAAATCCGCATCTGCCTCATCTCTCTACCAGTACACGTAACAGAAGAACGGACCAAAAACGACCGGATTTTCCACGGGAAAAAAAAAAAAAAAAAGAAATAATGGAGACTTTCACCGGCTCCCTGGATCCAGCTCCTCCAACGCCTCTCACCCTGACAGCCGGCGATCGCCTTATCGGGCTCCTGCAGGTAGGTCGTTCGCTGGAGAGGTATGTGGAGGAGTTCGTTGAGCTCGCTTATTTGTCTGACTGGCCTGAAGCAGTTTTGATCTCCCTGTTTCTGGATGGACTAGATGATGACACCATCCGTTTTAGTGAACCCGATTATCGTTTCTCCTTAAGCGAAACCATAAATTCCATTTTATGGTTAAATGATTCCAAATTTATCGTGGATTGGGTTCAGGATGGGTGTCTGTCTCTAGTCCATCCAGAGACACGGTTGGCCGGGCCAGTCAGTCAACCTCCGGCTTCCTCTGCATACCTTTCCAGCGAACTCCCTGCCTGCCCCACACGGAACCTACAATCCTCAAATGGGTCCCGTAAGCGGAGGAGGAGGAAGCAAGCCGCTCCAGTGTCTCCAGAGCCCGCTCCAGTGTCTCCAGAGCCCGCTCCAGTGTCTCCAGAGCCCGCTCCAGTATCTCCAGAGCCCGCTCCAGTATCTCCAGAGCCCGCTCCAGTATCTCCAGAGCCCGCTCCAGTCCCCACAGAGCCAGCTCCAGTGCCTGTGGGGATTTTAATTGTATTTGAGGGGATGAAATGGCCCTCAACCCCAGTCTCCTCCGAGCCAAGTTCTCCAGTCTCCGCCGCCGAGCCAAGTTCTCCAGTCTCCGCCGCCGAGCCAAGTTCTCCAGTCTCCGCCGCCGAGCCAAGTTCTCCAGTCTCCGCCGCCGAGCCAAGTTCTCCAGTCTCCGCCGCCGAGCCAAGTTCTCCAGTCTCCGCCGCCGAGCCAAGTTCTCCAGTCTCCGCCGCCGAGCCAAGTTCTCCAGTCTCCGCCGCCGAGCCAAGTTCTCCAGTCTCCGCCGCCGAGCCAAGTTCTCCAGTCTCCGCCGCCGAGCCAAGTTCTCCAGTCTCCGCCGCCGAGCCAAGTTCTCCAGTCTCCGCCGCCGAGCCAAGTTCTCCAGTCTCCGCCGCCGAGCCAAGTTCTCCAGTCTCCGCCTACGAGCCCTCAGCTCCAGCCGCCGCCGCCGAGCCCTCAGCTCCAGCCGCCGCCGCGCCAGCCGCTCCAGCCGCCGCCGCCGAGCCAGCAGCTCCAGCCGCCGCCGAACCAACTGCTCCTATGAACTGTGCTTTTGAACCCTCCAGCCCAAAGACTGTTGCCCCTCCCTGCCTCCCTCTCCCGCCTCCGTCCATATGTCTCAGCACTGTACCTCCACCTCAAGCCCCTTCGCCCAGATCTCCACCTCGGACCTCTGGGCGATTACCTACACCCTGGCTCCAACCTCCCTCGTCTCCACCATGGCCCATCAGTCCACTAGTCTCACCAGTCTCCATCCTGCCCCCGTTCACACCTTGTTCCTTCGTCGGCCTGCCCTCACTTCTGGACTGCACTCCTCCGTCTCTGCTCCGTCCCTCCGTCCCTCAGTTCCAGTTGGCCTCCTCACTCCCCCCGGTGTTCACTTTGTTGTATGTCGTCTGCCTTCTACTGCGGCCTTCTGGAGCCCCGGCTGCGCTTCGGTCGGCGGAGCCGTGGATTCCGCCATCTCCCGCCGGTCCTTCAGCGCCGCCTGGGCTCGACAGCTTCAAGGTTTCGGCCCCTGACCCTCCATGGCTGCCTTCGGCCCCTGACCCTCCATGGCTGCCTTCGGCCCCTGACCCGCCATGGCGTTTGAGCCCGCCCTGGAGACCTCCACTCCAGTCTGCTCTTCCCCCTGCTCCGGCTTGAGGTCTCCAGGGCGCCCACCCCCCTCCCGGTTGTTACATCTACGGCGCGAGGACGCGCCTACCAGGAGGGGGAGGTACTGTTACAGATCCCTTGTTCTCCTAGACTCCATTTCCCAAGATCCTCCTGTTCTCCACACCTGCACTCACTTCCCTCGTCATCTCCCCATCATCACGGATCACCTGCACCTGGACTCTATTGTTAGCACTCCCTTTATATGACACTCACTCCCTTCACTCCTGGTCCGTTCTGAATGTTGTTTACTGTGTATGTTGGCGTTCCTTACCTTTGTTACATTAAAAGCATTATATTATTGTGGAAATCCGCATCTGCCTCATCTCTCTACCAGTACACGTAACAGAAATATCTGAAATCATAATTATGTTAATTTAGTAGTGATTTACTGCAAACAATTTTAACCAATTTGCAGTTGTAAATCAATGTAAAGGGTAATTTGACAATATTTGACAATGATTTGATGTTAATTTAAAGAACATAAACATTATATTAAATAAAATAAAATATTAAAAACATGTTTTGTCAATTTGATTTAATGAACTAAAATTATTAAAACTAAACTCAAATAAAAATGATTAAATACTAATGAAAAAAACCTAAAACACATTAAAATTACTTTAACTAAAATATGATGAAAACGGAATATATATATATTACTTTACAAGTAACATGCATAACGTAATCAGATTACTTTTTAATGTTACGAGTAAAGTAACACATTACAAGTAACATGCATTACGTAATCAGATTACTTTTTAATGTTACGAGTAAAGTAACGCATTACAAGTAACGTGCATTACGTAATCAGATTACTTTTTGATGTTACGAGTAAAGTAACGCATTACAAGTAACGTGCATTATGTAATCAGATTACTTTTGG
This sequence comes from Chanodichthys erythropterus, assembly GCF_024489055.1. Taxonomy (NCBI): domain Eukaryota; kingdom Metazoa; phylum Chordata; class Actinopteri; order Cypriniformes; family Xenocyprididae; genus Chanodichthys; species Chanodichthys erythropterus. The sequence continues at coordinate 2,623,446 of NC_090232.1, forward strand.
ATGCTACGAGTAAAGTAACGCATAACAAGTAACGTGCATTATGTAATCAGATTACTTTTTGATGTTACGAGTAAAGTAACGCATTACAAGTAATGTGCATTATGTAGTCAGATTACTTTTTGATGCTACGAGTAAAGCATTACAAGTAATGTGCATTATGTAATCAGATTACTTTTTGATGTTACGAGTAAAGTAACACATTCCAAGTAACATGCATTACGTAATCAGATTACTTTTTGATGTTACGAGTAAAGTAACGCATAACAAGTAACGTGCATTATGTAATCAGATTACTTTTTGATGCTACGAGTAAAGTAAGCATTTCAAGTAATGTGCATTATGTAATCAGATTACTTTTTGATGTTACGCGTAAAGTAAAGCATTACAAGTAACGTGCATTATGTAACCAGATTACTTTTTGATGTTACAAGTAAAATAACACATTACAAGTAACATGCATTACGTAATCAGATTACTTTTTGATGTTACGAGTAAAGTAAAGCATTACAAGTAACGTGCATTATGTAATCAGATTACTTTTTGATGTTACAAGTAAAGTAACGCATAACAAGTAACGTGCATTATGTAATCAGATTACTTTTTTATGTTACGCGTAAAGTAACGCATTACAAGTAATGTGCTTTATGTAATCAGATTACTTTTTGATGTTACGAGTAAAGTAACACATTACAAGTAACATGCATAACGTAATCAGATTACTTTTTAATGTTACGAGTAAAGTAACGCATTACAAGTAGCATGCATTACGTAATCAGATTACTTTTTGATGTTACGAGTAAAGTAATGCATTACAAGTAACGTGCATTATGTAATCAGATTACTTTTTGATGTTACGAGTAAAGTAAAGCATTACAAGTAATGTGCATTATGTAATCAGATTACTTTTTGATGTTACGAGTAAAGTAACGCATTACAAGTAATGTGCATTATGTAATCAGATTACTTTTTGATGCTACGAGTAAAGTAAAGCTTTACAAGTAATGTACATTATGTAATCAGATTACTTCTTGATGTTACAAGTAACGCATTACAAGTAACGTGCATTATGTAATCAGATTACTTTTTGATGTTACGAGTAAAGTAACGCATTACAAGTAATGTGCATTATGTAATCAGATTACTTTTTGATGCTACGAGTAAAGTAAAGCTTTACAAGTAATGTGCATTATGTAATCAGATTACTTTTTGATGCTACGAGTAAAGTAAAGCTTTACAAGTAATGTACATTATGTAATCAGATTACTTTTTGATGTTACAAGTAACGCATTACAAGTAACATACATTACGTAACCAGATTACTTTTTGATGTTACAAGTAAAGCATTACAAGTAAAGTAACGCATTACAAGTAACATGCATTATGCAGTCAGTTTACTTTTTTATCTAACGAGTAAAGTAATGCATTAAAAGTAATGTGCATTATGTAATCCGATTGCTTTTTTGATGTTATGAGTAAAGTAATGCTTAGAGTTACATACATTAAAAACAACATACAACGGCTTTCCACTTGGTGGCAATGTATAGGATGATGCACTAGGGTCCACTGTAGAGGTTGATGTGCAACTATGCCATAAAAAAACCCATGCATAAGCAAGAAAGTGCTTTTTGAGTAGTGGTCCACTGTGGTCACACATGACCTCTATGTGTGAAAGGGTTAATAAATACTACTAAAATAACTGTTTTAAACTGATTCATTGAAACAAATCACCTGAAAGAATTACATTTTACCAACAATATTATTAAGTTTCTGAGATGCACACAGATGGAAATTTGTAGACATCAGTAGAAAAGGACCACTTAAAAACCTCCATTTAATTGACATTTGACATTTATTTATGTTCCTGGTCATATTCTGAAAGATTCATTAGTGCATGTTATTCTAAAGAAAACTTCTTCCACTTCTGAAATGACTTTCAGTGACCTACATATCAAGAGCACTTTCAGCATTATAGAGCTCTCAGAAACACAAGGTCACACACTAATACCTCCTCAACGCTATAATGCTTGCCACATAGACGCAGTGTGTGATATGCATTTTATCTCCAACTCCCACTGGCTGATGATGTCGACGATGAGCGATCATTGAGCCATGCTGAAGCTGATGAGAGCAGATGTGTGAGATGAGACATTGGCTAACAGGACTGGCATTCGGATTACAGAGACGAGCGATTGTCTCTGAAATCTTCACACATGCTGGTGTGTTTGAAACACAATCAAGGCCTTGAAAACACTGATGACAGTGTGCGTGTTTGTCGCAGGGGATGTTTTGACTGTGATTATCGGTGTAAGAATGTTGTTAACGTCTGTTTGGCGTGTTTGTGTGTTAGATCGGCAGTTGAGCTTGCACTCGAATTTCCCTTAGTGTACATAAGGGACGCCGCTGAATCGAGACGCTCACAGACAGATGTGAATGTTTTCACACACATTTCTCATCATTCCAGTAAATGAAGTTAGCAGACGACTCACCCCACACTCCCCAACTAAACACACACACACACTGGAAACATTTGCTCAACCTTCAATATGGGAAACTCGAACCCCGGGTCTGTTTTAGTCCTACAAATTGCCACATAGTACCATGATATTACTATGATTTTATGAACATGTAGCATGGTAATTCATGGTAATTTATTCTTCAAGAATGCAACCACAAATATACAAGATGAGTGAGGCCATAAAAGTTTAAGAATCATTCATCTGAAGATCTGTTTGAACTCTACTTTTCAAAAGTCTGGGTATTTTATAATGTTTTTAAAGGTCTCTTCTGCACACCAAGGCTGCATTTATTTGATCAAAAATACAGTGAAATTGTGAAATATTATTGCAATTTAAAATATTTTTTTTCTACATGAATATATAGTAAAGTGTAATTTATATCTTGTGATCAAAGCTGAATTTTCAGCATCATTACTCCAGTCTTGATGATCCTTCAGAAATCATTCTAATATTTTGATTTGCTGCTCAAGAAACATTTATGATTATTATCAATGTTGAAAACAGTTCATATTTTTTATGGAAACCATGACTTTTTATTTTTCAGGACTTTCAGAAAGTTCAAAAGAGATGCATTTTTTTGAAATAGAATCTTTTGTAACATAACTTTATTGTCACTTTTAATGCATCCTTGCTGAATAAAAGTATTGATTTCTTTAAAAAAAAAAAGTCCATCCTCAAATCTTAATGACATGAGGGATGTGGTGCAGTGAGACATCCCTAATTTCATCCCTTTATTTTCCATCTCCACTACGATTTCAAAAACATAAAGGCAAAAAGTCCCTGATTTATTCTCAACTTTCAGCTAATAAGCCAAACAAGCTACTTTGATAATTACAAAGGCCTGAGATCTCTTTGAGAAATGCATTGTGTTTCCATCTCAATTAAACTGAATTTATCTTCATGATCAATTCACATCTTTTACTCATCGCTGCTTACAGCTCCACAACAACCGGCAGTAATTAATGGACTGAACGTTATCGATGGTGTTTAATCAGCTAATTAGTCTGGTATACGAGGCAAGCAGCGTGACAGAGGGTTCTGACCCCTCGTCTGTATGTCAGCCCATCAGAGCCTTAAAATCACTGCGAGCAGCTTTACACGGCCATGCATGAATTACTGCAAGAGCACACTGTCCGATTCCTTCATTAATAAACGCTGAATAAATAAATAAATAAATAAGAAAAACAACAAATATCAAAAGTAAAAAAAAAGTTTACATAAGGCCAATAAAGGACACTCAAAAATTTGAATAACAATCTAAAAAATGCTGGGTTAAAAACAACCCAGTGATTGGGTTGTTTTGACCCAGTGGTTGGGTTAAATGTTTTAACCCAACGTGCTGGGTAGTTTTATGTAACTCAACTATTGTTTAAAAATGACTACATGTCTGGCTTAAAATGAACCCAAAATATGTTGGAAATTAAAAATCAGATACATAATTACTAGCGGAAACAATAATAATCAAAAGATGAACATTTATTAATAAGCAATTTAATAAATGTTTATTGTTTAATTATTATTCATTAAACGTATTAAGAAATGTTCATTTCCAACATATTTTGGGTTCATTTTAAGCAATACAGTATTTTTTAAACAATAGTTGAGTTAAATAAAACTACCCAGCAGGTTGGGCAAACATTTAACCCAACCACTGGGTTAAAACAACCCCAATCGCTGGGTTACAACACCCCAACCTCTGGGTTAAAACACCCCATCACTGGGTTAAAACTTAAAACAACCCATTTGCTACATTAAAAAACATCCGCTGGGTTAAAACAACCCAATCACTGAGTTTGTCCATTTTTAACCCAGCTTGGGTTGTTTTTAACCCAGCATTTTTTAGAGTGCATGTTTACCAAGAAGAACAATTTATTGCTCCATTTACTCTCCATTTAAACTCACTGATGTTTAGAAGAATCAACCTTTAGAGAGATCTCATTTAGGTAATTCAGATTTCTGCAATGCTCTGTCAGCTGTTTCTCTACTCCATTAATGTGTTTTAAAACTAAGTTTTCACCTCCATTTTTAATGGACTTCCTAACGTGGCCACTTCCTCTAATAAATGCTGTAAATCGGCCATTGATGATTCACAAATCCTGCGGTTTGGAGTCATCTTCTGCGTTAGCTGTCGTAAAGAACTGTACTGTAATGACTTACACCATCAGTTTTACTGCGGTGGGCGGGTGTGTCGATCTGATGCCGTTCAGCAGGTGATTGGTTTAAAGCCCAACGCTGATGAAGATGATAGATTTGTGACCCTGGGGCAGATGCAGCGGGGGCCGTATGATCGTCAGCTCCCCGTTAGGAGGAAACGTTAGCGACCCCTAAGAGTCCCACTGCGGCATAGGTAAAAAGAAAGAGGATCTTAACAGCTCCCCCTGTGCGGGTCATAAAACACAACATTATTCCTGCCACTTTCCACAACAGGCTACCGGTAGGGGCTTGAACCTTTTCCTTAGCCAATGTTTAGGTAAAAGAGACACTTACTTTTTTATTTTTAAAATTGTTATTAAACTTATGGTAACACTTTAGTTCAGGGTCCAATTCTTACTATCAACTAGTTGCTTATTATCATGCATATTACTAGGATATTGGCTGTTTATTAGTACTTATAAAACACATATTAATGCCTTTTTCTGCATGACCTTATTCTACATCCCTTAATTCTACCCAATAACTAAACTTAACAACCTTACTAACTATTAATAAGCAGTAATTAGGAGTTTATTGAGGGAAACTTCATAGTTAATAACCAAATTTCCACTTAAAAAAATGTTTTTATTTGATAAATTATTTGATCTGTGTTTATACAATACATTTGTTGCATACTAAATGTGTAAAACGTGGGATTTTGGTGATTAAAAGGAAATTCAGGGTTTTTTTTTTTTTTTTTTTTTACTATAAGTGTAAATTTATTCAACAGATGTTATTATTGAATATGATTAAAATGATTAACAGATTATGTCACTGCAGTATTATTTTAATTTTTGGATACAGGCAAAAAGCCAAATAATATTTTTTTTTGAAAATTTTAAGTTAATCTCAAATAAACAGATAAATAAATAAATAAAATAAATAAATAAATAAAACAAAACATTAAATATGTAAATAACATTTAAAAGTTCTCACAACAACAAAAAACATCTCAAACACGTGCATGAATAAATAAAATAAACAAATCTTAAATAAAGATTAAAGTTAAATAAAATAAAAATAAATTCAAATTATATAAATAAATAAAGATTACATTTAAAAGTTCTTACAACAACAACAAAAAACATGCCATTAAATTAATCTGAAATAAACAAATAGTAGTAAAATATTTAAAAATAAAATATTTAAAAATTAAAATAAAATATTTAAAAAATAATATTTAAAAAATTATTAAAATGTTTAATAAATAAATAAATGGAAAAAGATCAGAGAGGAAAGGAACATGAGAGGATTTTTCCTTTCCTTTCCCTTTTTTATTTTATTAAAAATGATGGGATACCAAAGTGTGCCCTATTTGTAGGAAATGCCATCTATTTTCATACAGCATAAAACACACAGATGAAAAAAGAAAATTCTCAGAGTCTTAATGGTTTTATTCTTCCTCTTCGGCTGATCCACGAGGGGCCAATTATCCGCTTTACCCTCGTCAAACCCCTGACCCCACACACGCACCGAGAGAAACAAACAAACACTCTCCATATGCTGTCATCACCTTATTAAGCGCTTATGCTTATTTATATTCCTTCTAAAGTAAGTTTGTTCATTTACATTTCTGTTTAAAATGGTCAAGTTCATATCAGTGTTAATGTAGTCACAGTCAACAGAAGTCGTGTTTGCATTTGCGCGTCTAAATTTAGAGGCTACAACAATCGCCTCCCGTGACCTCCAGCATTAGAGCCGCGGTTCAGTGGTTTAGATGGTGTCAAAGGTCACTGCCCTTGACATTGGAGCCTCTGGCCTAGTTGTAGCTTTTTAAGACCTCACACACACAACATACATTTGACTGTTAAAGTAAAACCAGTGTTAACAAGCATGGGTTTTTCCTCATAAACACTGTGAGATCTCAGTAGAGGTCATGTCTGTGTCAAGATAATTGTTGAGTTGTGAAACGAGAAGTGAATGACCACATGCTTGAGTCTGTTTCAGAGGTCAATCTGAGTTTCTGAGCTTCTCCCTGACTAATGCATGAAGTTTAAGGGTGTTTTTGTGGACTGTCAACATCAGTGAAGAACGGACATGAGAAATCCAACTGAAAACAACAGAGAGTGAGAGTATAGAGAACTTCCAACATATCAGTACTCAGCATGTACACTTCTGCTCAAAAGACTTGGGTTGGTAAGATTGTTTGTTTTTGAAGGAAGTGTCTTCTGCTCAGCAAGGCTGCATTTATTTGATCAAAAATAGTGAAATATTTTTACAATTTAAAATAATTTTTTGCTATGTGAATATATTGTAAAATGTAATTTATATCCAGTGATCAAAGCTGAATTTTCAGCATCATTACTCAATTCTTCAGTGTCACATGATCCTTCAAAAATCATTCTGATATGATTTGATGCTCAAAAAACATTTATTATTATTATTAATAAGCACGTTTACATGCACACAAAACAACCAAAAATCAGTTTATTGAAATAACCCGATTTACTGGGTTACATGTGTTACGTGCTGTGTGTGTTTTGGGAATGTTTCTTTCTTGTTTCTGCCCCCTGTTCTCTGGCTTGTGCTGTCTTGCTCGCAGGTCCTCGCTGATTGGAGTAGGTGATTGTCACTCTTCATTACGGTGTCGTCTCTGCAGCCAATCAAGTGCCGCCTCAGTTTGTGTGTGTGTTTCAGGCGTTTTAGTTAGAGCCTGTTATACTCTGTATGTTTTGTTCCTTTGGCGTGTGAATCAAACACTTGACTTTGTCTTAATATGTTAGAATGTCGAGAGTTAAGAGTAACTGATTACCTTTTGGGGAAACAGTGAACAGGTAAGCAGGTCGCGCGACATACATATTGCCCGCAGTTATCAAGTGTTAGAAACACCAGGTAAGAGGTGAGCGCCCTCTTTGTATTTTGGTTTTTATTAAAGGGTAGGTATAGTTATGGCGTCGGGTGCGCCGAAGATCTCGGTTTTTCTTTTCACATTTTTCTTTGGTTAGTAAGTTTAGAGGGTTTTGTGAACTTAGTTTATGAATTGTTTTGTTTTATTCTTTTCTTTAATTTGGCGCCACCCTAGTTCCTTTTCCCCATTAGTTAATTGTAAATTTCTTATCCATTCTTCTATACAAATGCATTGTATTATAGCGCACTCACACTGATTAGTGGCTTCGGCTTGACGTACCAACAATAAACAAATTAATTGTACCTGCTTTTGTGTGCCTGGTCTTTTCTGCTGCCCACTCCATTACAGCAATGTTAAAAACTAAATGTTCTACCCTAGACCTTTAAAAGTTCGTAACATTTAATGGGGGCTCGTCCGGGATAAATATTTCCCGTGATATTAAATATTGCTGGAGTGGGAAGTAGAATGGCCATGGCTCTTTTGTAATTTGTTTGAAGGGCGTGACTGGTTAACCGGGTTTGTTTCGGCGTGGCAATGGCCGATTTTGATCTAGATAATTTCGTTAAAACGCCGTCTGTTGAGCAGCTTAACAAGTGCCGAAAAGATGATTTGCTATGCATCGCTGCTCATTATAAAATTGCGGTTACGAAGCAACAGCTTAAGAGAGATATTAAGAGCATCATCGTACAAAGGTTGGTGGAACTGAGTGTTTTGGTTTAGCCTGCTGGAGCAGACGAAGATTCTCTCAGCACCGACGTTCACTCAAATGTGTCTGGTGATGAGGAGCAGGGTGGAACAGCTGAGGTGGAGGGGTCTGAGACCAAGGCTGTTCTGCCGCCCTTTGAACCTTTTTCTCCGATCTCTGTTGGGTCTGGAGGTGATGACCAGCTGAAAGTTCGCTTGGCGCGTGTCCAAATGGAAGCGCAGGAATGGGCAGAGAGTGGTCGGGCTGAGATGAAGTTACGACTTGAAGTTCGCAGGTTAGAAATTGAGCCGGAAAAGCAGGTTAAACTGCGTGAACTGGAGCTGAATGCAGCTAAAATTTCACCTGCCCCACTTGTTCCACCGGTGCAGGCTGCTGACGCTCCGTCAGGGGCTGGGTTAGCAGTAACCACCTTTGACGTGAGTAAGCATATCTCTCTCTTACCGCAATTTCGAGAAGCAGAAGTCGACTCATATTTTGGTGTGTTTGAGCGTATCGCGTCCGCACTAAATTGGTCTAGGGAAGTGGAAAATTGGTCCAGAAGCTTATAGGCAACATTTTAGAGGCCACAAAAAAAAAATTCCAGTCAATCGTTCGTTGAATTCGCCAGAGAGAAAGGTGCTTTATTTGACAAGTGGTGCGCGTCGAGTAAAGTTACAGATTTTAAGACGCTACGAGAACTTATTCTTTTAGAAGAATTTAAGAACTGTGTTCCCGAACGTGTCGTTGTTTATTTGAATGAACAAAAGGTGATTTCTTTATCTCACGCGTCTGTCCTGGCAGATGAATTCGTGCTGACACATAAGAACGTATTTACCACCGTCCGCTCTGATAAACCCACGTCCGTTCCTTTGAATAACCAGTCACGACCGAAAGCAGGTGCTCCGAAGTCAAAAGAAGATCGAGAATGCTTTTATTGTCATAAGTCTGGTCATTTAATTGCTGACTGTTCTGTGCTGAAACGAAAGCAGCAGGGCTCTGTGACCAAGAGCTTTGGTTTTGTAAAGGCTGTTGATGATGCAAATGTTGAGCGTGATGGTAGGCCAGATTCTAGTTATGAACCGTTCTTGACGGAAGGGTTAATTTCTATTACGGGTAAGTCTACAGAACAGGTAAGAATTAAAATGCTCCGTGACAATGGTACTACTCAATCTTTTGTGGTTGCCGGTGTACTGCCGTTCTCTGAGCAGACCTTTTGTGGCAGTAATGTGTTGGTACAGGGCATAGAGATGGGTCTCCTTAAAGTGCCGTTACATCAGGTGCATTTGCAGTCTGAGCTGTGTACAGGTTTTGTAAAAGTAGGAGTTCGTGAATGTTTCTGTGAAAGGGGTACAATTTATCCTCGGCAATGATCTAGCTGGTGGGAAGGTTTATTCCCGTGTTGGAGGTTTTTGATAACCCTGTGTTAGATCAGGCCGATGAGGTGTCCGAGATGTATCCTGAAATTTTTCCGGCTTGCGCCGTTAGGAGAGCCCAGGCTCATAAGAAAGATGTCTTTGATTTGTCCTGCTCTTTTATTGCACCTGTACTTGCTGATGACATTTACCGCCGGTGGTAGGTAAGACTGTTGAAGAATCCTCTCCTATCAGTTCGCGCTGTTTGAAGTTGCCCGTTACGCGTGGGAAAATTATTTCTGCACAAACAGCTGACTTGACTTTGCGAAAATGTTTCTCTGCGGTTGTTTCTTTGAGGGAAGCACAACAGAGAAAATCTGCTTATTTCGTGGAAAATGGCTTATTGATGCGTAAGTGGTGTTCTGATGTTAAGGATGATTCGGAATGGAATGTGGTGTATCAAATCGTGATTCCCTCATGTTATCGTCAGCAAGTTTTATCCTTAGTTCATGATCATGATTTATCAGGACATTTGGGCATTAAGAAAACATATAATCGAATTCTGAGGCATTTCTTTTGGCCTCGCCTAAAAACTGATGTCGCTCATTTCTGCCGCACTTGTCACACTTGTCAGGTTACTGGCAATCCGAATCACGTAATTCCCCCTGCGCTGCTCGTCCCTATTCCAGTGGTAGGAGAACCGTTTGAGCACGTAATCGTTGATTGCGTAGGACCTTTACCTAAAACTAAAAACGGTAATCAATTTCTTTTAACAATCATGTGCAGTGCTATGTGTTTTCCTGAGGCGATTCCATTGAGAAAAATCACAGCTCCGGTAATCATTAAAGGGCTTGTGAAATTCTTTTCTACATTTGGCTTACCGAAGGTCGTGCAAAGCGATCAAGGTACTAACTTACTTTCTAAACTTTTTTCACAAGTTTTGACTACCTTGAATATTTATCATAGAGTTGCAAGCGCCTATCACCCAGAGACTCAAGGGGCTCTCGAACGCTTCCATCAAACGTTGAAAGCGATGCTCAGGAAGTACTGCATGGATACAGGTAAGGATTGGGACGAGGGGGTACCGTTGGTTTTGTTTGCGGCTAGAGAGGCTGTGCAGGAAAGCCTTGGTTTTAGTCCCGCTGAGCTCGTGTTCGGACATACTGTCCGAGGTCCTTTAAAAATGCTCAAAGAAAATATTCTGTCTCTTGATTCTAGCCCAAAAACGAATGTTTTGGATTACGTCAGTAAATTCCGTGAGCGGTTACATAAAGTTTGTTCTATGGCGAGAGATTCATTGACTGTTGCTCAGGAAAAGATGAAACGTCAGTTTGATCATAAATCTGTTCAGCGCTGTTTTCAGGAAGGAGATCAGGTGTTGGTGTTACTCCCTGTTGTTGGTTCTGCTTCATCTGCACGTTTCTCAGGTCCTTACCAAGTGTCAAAGAAGTTGAGTGACACCGATTATGTGGTTTGTACTCCCGACAGAAAGAGAAAGTCTCGTGTGTGTCATGTGAACATGTTAAAAACATATCACAGTAGAGAATCTCCCCAAACTGAAGTTTCTGCTGTTGCTGATGTTCCAGCTCATGGTCCATCTCCTGTAGCTATAGCCTGTGGTGGAGTGACTGCCGCTTGTGATGCTGATGCTGAGGATGATGGTATAGGGTCCCATCATGCATATCAACAATGTGCTAGACTTAAGAATTCTGAGGAATTAAGCGAACTACCATCTCACTTAAAACATCTATCTGAAGAACAACAAAGTGATATTATGCATCTGATTAACGATTTCCCTTCTCTGTTTAATGACGTTCCTTCTCGCACTACAGTTCTGCGGCATGATATTAATGTAGGTGATGCCACTCCGTTAAAGCAGCATGTGTACCGTGTGAATGCCACAAAGAGAGCTGTCATGCGAGATGAGGTTGAGTACTTGTTGAGGCATGGACTTGCTAAGTTTAGTTGTAGTCCTTGGAGTTCACCATGCCTATTAGTCCCGAAGAGTGATGGCACCGCTCGATTCTGTACTGACTATCGGAAGGTAAATGCAGTTACCATTCCAGACTGTTTTCCCCTGCCGCGCATGGAAGATTGCGTGGATAATCTTGGTTCTGCTCGTTATGTCAGTAAATTAGATCTATTAAAGGGATACTGGCAAGTGCCCCTTACCTCTCGTGCCTCAGAGATATCAGCTTTTGTGACTCCTGACAGTTTCTTACAATATTCTGTTATGGCTTTCGGGATGCGCAACGCTCCCGCTACTTTTCAACGACTCATCAATATCGTGCTTTCCGGGGTGCCAAATTGTAGTGCTTATTTGGATGATCTAGTGGTGTATTCTACTGACTGGTCAGAACATGTATCACTGTTACGGACTGTATTTGAGCATCTTGCTAAAGCTTCTCTGACCTTGAATTTGGCCAAGTGTGAGTTTGCTCAAGCAACCATTACTTATCTTGGTAAAAAAGTCGGTCAAGGTCAAGTGCGTCCGTTAAAAGCGAAAGTAACAGCCATAGCTGAATTTCCAACTCCAGCTACTCGACGAGAACTCCGCAGGTTCTTAGGAATGGCTGGCTATTATCGCAGCTAAGAACTTTTCCATCATTGCGCAACCTTTAACGTTGCTCCTTAGTCCATCCTGTCAGTTTCGGTGGTCTGACGAATGTCAGCATGCGTTTAAATGTCTTTTGTGTAGCACTCCTGTTTTGATGGCTCCTAAACTTGATTCTGAGTTTAAATTGGAGGTGGATGCCAGCGCGGTTGGTGCAGGAGCCGTGCTGTTGCAGGAGGATGCGGATGGAATTGATCATCCCGTCTGCTACTTCTCACGTAAGTTTAATAAACATCAAATTAATTATTCGACGATCGAGAAAGAGACGTTGGCACTGCTTATGGCCCTTCAGTATTTCGACGTGTATGTTGGGTCTAACTGTCCAGTTACTGTATTTACGGATCATAACCCTCTAGTGTTTTTGTCGCGTATGTACAATCAGAATCAACGCTTAATGCGTTGGTCTCTGATTTTACAGAATTACAATTTGGTAATAAAGCACAAGAGAGGTGCGGAGAATGTGTTTGCTGATGCCCTCTCTAGAGCGTAATTGTGCTACTTTCCATTTGCTTTAACAAATATATTTAATTTCATATAGTTTGTTTTTGTGGGCGGGAGTGTTACGTGCTGTGTGTGTTTTGGGAATGTTTCTTTCTTGTTTCTGCCCCCTGTTCTCTGGCTTGTGCTGTCTTGCTCGCAGGTCCTCGCTGATTGGAGTAGGTGATTGTCACTCTTCATTACGGTGTCGTCTCTGCAGCCAATCAAGTGCCGCCCTGGAAGTTTAAAAGTCTCCCGGTGTGTCTTGTTCAGCAGTGCAGTTTGTGTGTGTGTTTCAGGCGTTTTAGTTAGAGCCTGTTATAATCTGTATGTTTTGTTCCTTTGGTGTGTGAATCCAACACTTGACTTTGTCTTAATATGTTAGAATGTCGAGAGTTAAGAGTAACTGATTACCTTTTGGGGAAACAGTGAACAGGTAAGCAGGTCGCGCGACATACATATTGCCCGCAGTTATCAAGTGTTAGAAACACCAGGTAAGAGGTGAGCGCCCTCTTTGTATTTTGGTTTTTATTAAAGGGTAGGTATAGTTATGGCGTCGGGTGCGCCGAAGATCTCGTTTTTTCTTTTCACATTTTTCTTTGGTTAGTAAGTTTAGAGGGTTTTGTGAACTTAGTTTATGAATTGTTTTGTTTTATTCTTTTCTTTAATTTGGCGCCACCCTAGTTCCTTTTCCCCATTAGTTAATTGTAAATTTCTTATCCATTCTTCTATACAAATGCATTGTATTATAGCGCACTCACACTGATTAGTGGCTTCGGCTTGACGTACCAACAATAAACAAATTAATTGTACCTGCTTTTGTGTGCCTGGTCTTTTCTGCTGCCCGCTCCATTACAGCAATGTTAAAAACTAAATGTTGCGTTCTACCCTAGACCTTTAAAAGTTCGTAACATTTAATGGGGGCTCGTCCGGGATAAATATTTCCCGTGATATTAAATATTGCTGGAGTGGGAAGTAGAATGGCCATGGCTCTTTTGTAATTTGTTTGAAGGGCGTGACTGGTTAACCGGGTTTGTTTCGGCGTGGCAATGGCCGATTTTGATCTAGATAATTTCGTTTTGTGTGCCTGGTCTTTTCTGCTGCCCGCTCCATTACAGCAATGTTAAAAACTAAATGTTGCGTTCTACCCTAGACCTTTAAAAGTTCGTAACACATGTAAATCAATAACCTAATGAAGCTTGTTTCTGCCAATAAATAAAAAATAAAAAAGGTAATTGCGACTTTTTATCTCATAGTTCTGACTTTTTTCTCAGAATTGCATGACATAAAGTCAGAATTGTGAGAAAAAAGTCTGACATGCTGACATCATAAGCCCTATTTTAACAATCTAAGGTCTGAAGCACATGGCGCAGGTGCACTTATGGCGTGTCTGAATCCTTTTGCTAGTTTAATGATGGAAAAAATGGTCATCGCGCCATACCATCTGCCATATAAGGACGCTTTCCTGTCACATATCACACATGCTCACTTCAATTAGCCGACAGAACACAGGTTAACATGGCTGCCGGAAATCTAGCTGTGTCGATCGGTTTATCATTAAGCAGTTTATGACCTTAAGAATTAACGCATTAATATGACAACACGCAGTGTCGGCTTATTAAGCATACCCAGTTTAAGAACTTGCATGTCAAATTTCATTCTGGACGCAGTCTTTTTCTCCTCGTTCATGCACAGTTCAGCAGGTCTCAATGACGTCAGCTTTCTGACTGATGGAAAGCTTCCGTCTCCTCAAACACGACACCGCACACCTGCTAACTGCTTCATTAGCTCGCATTACAGTGTGCTTGGAGGCACGTCTGTCTGTAATTAACCTATAGCTGGCGTTTGTGCGATTGTCTGCGAACGTGTGTGTGCGTGAGCTGTAATTAGGCTGCCTTTGACAGCGTGGTGATCATGTGTCAGTAGTTTGAGGCGTGCTGTAATTACCATGTGCATGATCAAGTGTCATGGCTGGCCTGTTCACTGTGTGTGTGTGTGTGTGTGTGTGTGTGTGTTAGAGTAAGTCAGTAATTAACATCTTTGATCTACTAGAGAGAGAGAGAGAGGGAGAGAGTACTAGAGAAAAGGAGAAAGTTAGGGAGAGATAAAACAGGTGGCTCAAGAAGAGCAAACATACCTTTTCACCGCACCAACACCCCTTACTATTAGAGCTGATTGAGTTTGAATTAAAATGACTGCAGATTTAACTGAACACTGACCATGAAAACATTTAATATGTCTCTGAAGTTAACAAACAGTTCAAAAGATTTGGGGTTAATAATTTATTTTGGGGGAAAAATATATACTTTTAATCAGCAACTGTCAGATCGATTAAACACATCTAATATAAAAGTTTTTAAATATACATGTATATACTTAATATTACTGTAACTATGACTTTTGCCTCAATAAACTCTTAATTAATAGTTAGTAAGGTTGTTAAGTTTAGTTATTGGGTAGGATTAAGGGATGTAGAATAAGATCATGCAGAATAAGGCATTAATATGTGCTTTATAAGTACTAATAAACAACCAATATTTTAGTAATATGCATGATAATAAGCAACTAGTTAATAGTAAGAATTGGACCCTAAACTATAGTGTTACCATATATTCAGATCATACAAAATGCATACTATTTTTTATTTAGTACTGTCCTGAGTAAGATATTTTACATAAAAGATGCTTACATATAGTCAAAAAAAAAAAAAAAAAAAAAAGCTGAATTTATTAAAATAACCCCCCAAAAGTTTGGGAACCCTTGATTTTTTATACTGTGTGTGGTTACCTGATGATCTACGACTGTTTTTTTTTGCTTTGTGATGGTTGTTCATGAGTCTTGTTTGTGTTTTCCAGCATTTTTTGCATATTTGAACCCTTTCCAGCAGTGACTGAATGATTTTGAGATTCAGCTTTTCACACTAAGGACAACCGAGGGACTCAAACTCAACTATTAAAAAAGGTTCAAACATTCACTGATGCTCCAGATGGAAACATGATGCATTAAGAGTCGGGGGTGAAAACTTTTGGAATTTGAAGATCAAGGTCAATTGCACTTAATTTGTCTTCCGAAAAAAAAAAAAAAGGTATTTCAACAAAATTAGAAAAATTTGGACTTCTTCACGCCCCAAATCTTAATGCACCGTGTTTCCTTCAGGAGCATCAGTGAATGTTTGACAGTGTGAAAAGATGAATATATATATATATATATATATATATATATATATATATATATATATATATATATATATATATATATATATATATATATATATATATATACGATTTTTCATCTTAAAATATGAAAATATAAAATATTCATAATCTAAATAAAGAGTGAAATGCACATAAAGATTTTGTGTGAAAAATGTTTTTAATTGATTTTAACCCAAATTACTCTAATAAGTCATTTCCAATATGTAACTGTAATAAATGATTTTATTTTATTTTAGGGTCCAATTCTCACTATTAACTAGTTGCTTATTATCATGCATATTACTAGGATATTGGTTGTTTATTAGTACTTATCAAGCACATATTAATGCCTTTTTCTGCATGACCTTATTCTACATCCCTTAATCCTACCCAATAACTAAACTTAACAACTACCTAAAAAATAAATAAATAAATAAATAAAATAAAATAAAAATTTTCACCACAAATGAATGGTGATTTGAGATGCACTGGGAACAACATTTCACATGATTAATTCCCACGGAAAATTAAAATAATAATAAAAGCAGATAAATAAGTGAGTTTTAAGTGTTCTTTCAGGAGTGTACCTACAATACTTTACACAATATTATGTGAAACAGTATGCATCATGCAACACTAAACACTTGAAACAGTAGTATGCTACACTGTCACATTACGTCACATGTTTACAGCCTGTTTCACACATCTAGCATCAGCAGCGTGTAGGCGACACATATTCCCGCTCATTTTAACGGGCTACAAACAGCATTCACACTACACGCGAAAGCAGCGCAGCACCTATTTTTGCTGCTCGTCACATGCTGAACTCATGAAAACATGGTTACTTGCATACATAAGTCAACTTCCTATTACGAACACAGCGAATCCATTTCAAAGAATTCAGTCTAATACTAACATCACCTTTAATGAGAACGCTGATCTAAAAAATAAAAGGCTGCCGGAAGGAACAGAGATAAAAGAGAAGGAATAAAAAGAAAGAAGAGAAAGAGGGTGTACTCTGGGCCCGTAGATTGATGCGTTTACTGGCACCATGAATTACCCAGGTGTCAGTGGGGTGACACCTCATGCACATGTGAAAATGATCTGCCTTTTCACAAGTATAATGTGTATCCAAGTCTTGACCAACTTCAGAACGTTCAGCAACCATCTTGTGAGTTTACTTTGAGGCAAGTAAAGTCTGTGAAAAAAACCTTTTTTATTATTTTTGGATGGACAAAGTCCACAAAAGTCTTAACGTCACCACATATTTTCTGCCCATTTGCTGATTTTGTCATCAGTAACTCATTAAAATGAGTCTATTACAGTGCTATTTTAGTATTATTTACATAATAGTGCTTATTTTCAATATTATTTTTAAGTGATTCAATCTTAAAACATAAAATCCATCATAAATAAAACTTTTTTCAAAAGTTTCCATCTTAAAATATGAAATCCATTCATAAATTCTTCATAAAAGAGTTTTCATTATTTACTGTATTATTTATTAATATTTTGAATTATATATATTCAGATTTCATTTTAATTAGGGCTGTCAAGCGCTTAAAATTTTTTATCTAATTAATTACACAATATGATTAAATAATCAAATTAATCGTACATCAAATTTGGCTGATAAATTACCCCCAAAAGATCATTTATGGTCATTATTGTGTTAAATGAAAAAAATATTATAAACTTTTAGGCTTCAGCGGCCATGAGGGTGAGTAAATGATGACAGAATTTTCATTTTTGGGTGAAGTAATGTTTTTTTTATCAATATGGAGGAATTACATTTTTTTATTTATTTTTTATTAAATGATACTCTAAATAAGATTCATTCAAATGGCTCTCATTATGAACGAGTCATTGAATCATTGGTTCACTCAACTGATTCGTTCAAAACACGGATTCATTCAGAAACGAAACCCTGCTGTGTGTTGCTCAGAAATGCAAAGACTTTTCTCATTTAAACAGCTTTTAAAAGCAAACGTCTGACTACATGGGACTAATAGTGTGAGAGCCAGATGAGAGACAGATGATGAGAATTAGAGAAGACAAAGTGTCGAGTGGAGAGAGCCATGTGTGTTTTCTGTGTTGCTTCATAATTGATAAGTAAAGTCAGTGCCTTATCTAGGGTAAGCCATGACTTTACATATTAACTCACTCTGAGGTTGACATGAGGACTGCTGATCTCAGATCAGACGTTGGGGAACTGCAGGAGGAGGTGGTTGGGATGTTCGATCTGATCTGAGATCAGCAGGCCGCAGGCAGTGTGTTCGAAAGCAGCGGCTTGTGGTGGAAGTGGTTGCCCATGATGGCAAAGAGGACAAAGGCGAACAATGTCTGTGGCTGCTTTACTATGATGAAACACACGATTGCACAACACACACACACACACACTTACACACACAGCGGTCCTGACCACAAGTTCCCATGAAGCTCACCCACAGAGAGATATTATATCTTTCAAATATCAATCAATGTGAAACAAATCATAACAAGTGCCCTTTTAAATATTATCTGCCTTGTCTTGCTGTTACTGTCTATATGGACTGCTGACTCCTAAGGCAGCATACTAGCTACAATATAACACCATAAGTGACTGATTTGAAATGCATCCGCTCATGCATGTAAAACGCAGAAGAGGCTTCATATAAAAATAAATGCATGAAATGCATTGCACATACATTTTGCATGAATTATCAAATCAGTTTTAATTCGATTAAACATTTAATCAATACTTTATAATTATGCGTGAAATCCCTTCCGAATGAACAGTCTAAAACAGTCAAGGTTTACTTGTCTGAGCTGGTATAAACTGGTTTAGCTGGTCATCCAGCAACTCAAAACCCCTCTAAAACCATCAAATACATCAGCCTAGCCAACTTGACCAGACTAGGAGAACAACTAACCAATTTAGGCTAATTTAAGCTGGGTTTTTTTTAGCTGGTCCGCCATCTACTCAAAACCCATCTAAAACCATCAAAATACACCAACCTAACCAACCTGACCAGACTAGGAGAACAACTAACTAACTTAGGCTGTTTTTTTCCAGTCAAGGATTTAGACTAACCTGGTTTAAACTGGTTTAGCTGGTTTCCCAGCCTGTTCAAGTTGATATTTAGATGGTTCATATAGTCAACCAGCTATTAAAATCACCCCTAAAACCATCAAAACACACCAACCCAACCAACCTGACCAGACTAGAACAACTAACCAACTTTGGATAAGTTTGGCTGTTTTTTTCTAGTCAAGGATTTAGACTAAACTGGTTTAAACTAGTTTAGCTGGTTTCCCAGCCTGTTCAAGTTAGTATTTAGATGGTTAAGCTGGTCATTCATCTACTCAAAACCCATCGAAAACCATCAAATACACCAACCTGACCAGACTAGGAGAACAACTAACTAACTTAGGCTAAGTTAGGCTGGGTTTTCCAGGCAAGGATTTAGACTAAAATGGTTTAAACTAGTTTAGCTGGTTTCCCAGCCTGTTCAAGTTGATATTTAGATGGTTCATATAGTCAACCAGCTATTAAAATCACCCCTAAAACCATCAAAACACACCAACCTAACCAACCTGACCAGACTAGAACAACTAACCAACTTTGGATAAGTTGGGCTGTTTTTTTCTAGTCAAGGATTTAGACTAAACTGGTTTAAACTAGTTTAGCTGGTTTCCCAGCCTGTTCAAGTTAGTATTTAGATGGTTAAGCTGGTCATTCATCTACTCAAAACCCATCGAAAACCATCAAATACACCAACCTGACCAGACTAGGAGAACAACTAACTAACTTAGGCTAAGTTAGGCTGGGTTTTCCAGGCAAGGATTTAGACTAAAATGGTTTAAACTAGTTTAGCTGGTTTCCCAGCCTGTTCAAGTTGATATTTAGATGGTTCAGATAGTCAACCAGCTATTAAAATCACCCCTAAAACCATCAAAACACACCAACCTAACCAACCTGACCAGACTAGAACAACTAACCAACTTTGGATAAGTTGGGCTGTTTTTTTCTAGTCAAGGATTTAGACTAAACTGGTTTAAACTAGTTTAGCTGGTTTCCCAGCCTGTTCAAGTTAGTATTTAGATGGTTAAGCTGGTCATTCATCTACTCAAAACCCATTGAAAACCATCAAATACACCAACCTGACCAGACTAGGAGAACAACTAACTAACTTAGGCTAAGTTAGGCTGGGTTTTCCAGGCAAGGATTTAGACTAAAATGGTTTAAACTAGTTTAGCTGGTTTCCCAGCCTGTTCAAGTTGATATTTAGATGGTTCAGATAGTCAACCAGCTATTAAAATCACCCCTAAAACCATCAAAACACACCAACCTAACCAACCTGACCAGACTAGGAGAACAACTAACCAACTTATGCTAAGTTAGGATAAGCAAGGATACAGACTAAACTGGTTTAAATTGGTTTAGCTGGTTTCCCAGCCTGTTCAAGTTGTTATTTAGATGGTTTAGATAGTCAACTAGCTATTAAAACCATCAAAACAGACACGCCTAACCAGCTTGACCAGACTAAGAGAACAACTAACCAAACTCAAATACACAATAACTAGGTTTATATATTTATCACAAATAAATCCAATTTGTTTCAAAATCATACATTTGAACGAACTGAATATTGCTTGTTCTTACAGCTTTCGTGCTTTTTAACTAAATACATGTAATTGTTTTCACAATTCACAAGTTTGTGCAAGCAATTTGAATGAATGCAATTTAAAAATATGATTAAATAAAATTAAATATAATGATTAAAAAAAAAGTACAGTACAGAAATCTGACCTGTTTCAGTTATGAATGACTGACAAATATGTAACACATTAAGTTTAATAGTTTGTTAATGTTAAAACTGTGTAATTCAAATGAATGGAAATTTTATTTTCAATTCAAATACATAAATCTTACATTTAGGCCTAAATATTTCCCTGATCCGGATGCTTCAACAAGCAGAGACTCAATCAATCTAGCACTGGCTTACGCATATTAAACTGTTACTGTTAGTATTTTTTTAACATTCTTCACCTTTAACATATATTGTTGTCATCTCTATTTTTTTCATCCATTTCTCTGCTGACTTCTCTTTTCAGTTACGGTGAAATAGCTGAGTTCCTCTTTTCAGCAGTCTCATATCAGTAGCCACTCCTATGCAAAACACCCGCGAGACGAGCCCAGGTCAGTGTGCTGGGGACGATCTACAGAAAATGAGCCCGAAAACTGATCGGAGATCAGCCTGGTGAAGTCATATGACCGATGATTATGATAAAAGAAACAACATCCTTTCACATGGCTTGAATTGTTGAGATAGCAGACCACAGCAATGAGTAATGGTTAGTGGTTATGTTTATGGCCATGGCCATCGCTACGTTTATAATTCTGCTAAATCAGCATAACTTGACCACAATGAATTTATGACTTTCCCATAAACCAGAAAATCAACATTTAAACTCCAGCTCTGCTCATTCAAAATCTGATCAGCAAGACAGCTCATCAGAGCTAATACTTCAGTACACTTGTTTTTCTAAATACTTGACACTGTTAGTCACAGTTACGAACAACAAACTAATCTAGAGATTAGTTATCAGGGAAACAGTGACATAATATGACAGAACAAGAACCAAAAGTGGTATTATAACCATTTGCAAAGAAAGACTTATCCTTCTACAGTTGTTTTTACATGTTGTTGATGTTAACGAGCTGCATTACTGGAAAGTTCTGATTCACTGTGGAAATTAAAACATCTCCATAAGCTGTTCCTCATGTAGGGTCATATACTGAATATAACCCAGTGCCTCACACCTACAAATCCAGTTGGAAGTCATTGCTCATAAACTATGAACCAATGTCTTACTCACTTAGGCAATCTCCCATTTTAATGCCTACGGGACGAATTACTGGTTTATATGATATAATGAGCTCTGGAACATATCAAAAAGAAAAATCTGGATCATATCAGTCTGGAGTTTTGCTTTTACTCAATATTATAGATTTCATCTGCCTCGACTACAGACCCACAGCTGAGCAGGAACAAGAACCTTCTGGGTTTGGAGCGCCATCTATGGGCATTACAATCAACAACAGTCTGAAATCATGTAAAAAAAAAAACAGCATTTACATTTATCAATTCATTTGCTGTAGTACTACACCCCAAAAATACATGAAAATGCCATGGAAATTTGACAAATAAATACATAATTTTTAATTACTTATGATTTACTTTGAAATAAATTTCATTCAAATATTGCAAGTAAATTCCACAAATAAATAAGAAATTGCAAGTAACACACTTAAAAATGAAATTTTGAGGTAGAAAGTCTGTATAATATTATATATATTATAAAATAATATTTTCTTGTAAAACACTTTATTTTAGTTTGATTTATATTGTTTTATTTATTTGTGTTTATTACAGTATATATATATATATATATATATATATATATATATAACAGACTGATGTGTGTAGTTGTGCTGAGAACAGACTCCATTGTGTTATGCAAACCAGCGGTAGGATTTTTAAAGGTTCTGCTCTTAATTTGATGTCAAACCGCAGCAGTAATTATTGCATTTGTTTTTTCCTCATGGATTTTACAACCTGTTGTTTTCGCTGAATATATATATATATATATATATATATATATATATATATATATATATATATATATATATATATATATATATATATATATATATATATATATATATATATATATATATATATATATATATAATTAAAGTAATTAAATGCAATGAAATAATCAAATATTTACCCAAATGTTACTTACACTTATATTCAATACATTCATATATAAGTAATTAAATTGTCACTTAAATATTAATTATGTATAAATGTACACTTATTATATTTAATACATTTATATTTTTACATTTATTTATTAAATAATATGATTTATTATTTATTTAAAAAAAGAAAAAAACATATTTTAATGTTTTTTGTTTTATTTATAACTTGAAATATATATATATATATATATATATATATATATATATAAGAAGTAATTAATTGTAATGAAATAAGTAATTAAATAGTCACTTAAATATTAATTATGTATAAATGTACACTTATTATATTTAATACATTTACATTTTTATATTTATTTATTAAATGCAATATGTATTTATTAAATAATATGATTTATTATTTATTTATAAAAAAGAGAAAAAAACATATTTTAATGTTTTTTGTTTTATTTATAACTTGAAATATAAATATAAACAAGTAATTGTAATAAAATAAGTAATTAAATATTTACTTAAATATTATGTATAAACGTACACTTATTATATTTAATACATATTCAATACATTTACATTTTTATATTTATTTATTTATTTATTTTTTAATGACCATATTTATACATGCATACCACTTTTTATGCAAAGTTTTAAATATAAAGAGGATCTGAAAGAACATAAAATTTTTACATCTAGTTCTGTTGCGGGAATCCTTGTACTGTACATGCTAATAAAATCTAATGTGCTAAATGTGTTTGAGCGTGTAGACCGTGAGTCACTTTACACTCAGAAAGCTGAATGGATGTAATTTGTTCCCTTTCAGCGAAAACAACAGGTTGTAAAATCCATGAGGAAAAAACAAATGCAATAATTACTGCTGCGGTTTGACATCAAATTAAGAGCAGAACCTTTAAAAATCCTACCGCTGGTTTGCATAACACAATGGAGTCTGTTCTCAGCACAACTACACACATCAGTCTGTTGTTGATTAGTCGTTAAGCTGCTAGTAACTGTCCTGTGAGTCACATGAAGCTATTAGTTCCTCTGGTTTGGAGAAATCACATGGTGTTCACCTCATCTGCCGTAAACAACCGTACAGAGTGACACGGGGAATCTGAGAGCATCTGTGCGCCTGAACAAAAGAACAATCACAAATGACGTCTCTTTTTCATCCGAGACATCAACAGAGCTGAAAGGAAAACAAATGGAGACTCTCCAGAGAACATCCGACTCTACTGATCTGACAAAGTGTCTGGAGTTTCAGATCTCAACAATGTCTCAAACTGGCCTCAGACTTGCTCGAGATACCAAAGTCTGCACTCAAAAGTCAATATGAACTCAAATATTCCTCATCAAATGATCTGAGCTGCTCATTTCACAGCTCTAGACTCTTACAGTGACTCACTTGGGTCTGATTTGATATGAAAATACATCTGAATCAAAGTGGATACTTAAATAATCATAACTGAGATCTTCATTAAGTTGACAAAAGTGTTATAAAAGAGCAACATCTGAGAAATAACATTTTCCAGTGAGTTTACATGCAAAAAGTCTAAACTTTACTACATAATTGTTGTATGTATCGTAGGATCACATAATTCCAACTTTGTTAGAATGATTTTTTTTATCTCATAATTAAAACTTTTTGTCATAATTATGACTTTATAACTGATAATTTAGTTTTTGTCATAATTTTTACATTTTATGTCATAATTATGCTTTTTATCTCAATTTCGACGTCATAATTATGACTTTGTATATCATAATTTCAATTTTTTGTCATAATTATGACTTTGTATATCATAATTTAGTTTTTTTTGTCAGAATTTTTACATTTGTCATAAATATGCTTTTTTAATATCAATTTTGACTTTTTTGTATCATAACTGTTTTTTTCACAATTTTGACTTTTTATGTCATAATTATGTTTTTTTCAGTTTTGACTTGTGTCATAATTATGACTTTGCATCTCATAAATAATATTTTATCTCAAAATTTAAACTTTTTGTCATAAATATAACTATAATTTAGTTTTTTGTCAGACTTTTTTACATTTTATGTCATTATGGTTTATCTTAATTTTGACTATTTAGTTTGTTATAATTATAAAACTTATGTAACTCATAAGTTAGACCTTTTTGTCATAATTTTGATAATTTTTATCTCATATATTTGTCTTTTTATGTCATAATTATGTTTTTTCACAATTTCAACTTTTGTCATAATTATATTATAATTATATATATAATTATATTATTTTGTATCTCATAATTTTGTTTTTTGTCAAACTTTTAGATTTTGTCATATTATTCTTTATCTCAATTTCGAATTTTTAGACATAATCGCTTTTTGTAATAATTATAACAATGTAACTCATAAGTTAGACTTTTTCATAATTGTTTTTTCACAATTTCGACTTATGTCATAATTATGCCTTTGTATCTCATAATTACATTTTTTTGTCATAATTATGACTATATCTCATTTAGATGCTTACATTTTATTTCATAATTATGCTTTATCTCAATTTCGACTTATGTGATAATCATGACTTTGTATCTCATAAATTCAACGTTTTGTCAGAATGATTTTTTATCTCATAATTTAAACTTTTTGTCATAATTATGACTTTAAACTGTTAATTTCGTTTTTTGTAATAATTTTTACATTTTATGTCATAATTCTGTTTTTTTATCTCAATTTCGACTTGTCATAATTATGACTTTGTATCTCATAATTTCAACTTTTTGTCATAATTTTGACTTTGTATCGCATTATTTAGTTTTTTGTCATTTTTTTCACAATTTTGACTTATATCAAAATTATGACTGTATCTCAAATTCAACTTTTTGTCAGAATGATTTTTATCTCATAATTTAAACTTTTGTCATGATTATGACTTTGTATCTCATAATTTAGTTTTTTGTCACAATTTTTACATTTATGTCATAAATATGCTTTTTTATATCAATTTCAACTTTTTTGTGCCACAACAGTTTTTTTTTTCACAATTTTGACTTTTTATGTCATAATTATGCTTTTTTCAGTTTTGACTTGTGTCATAATTATGACTTTGTATCTCATAAATTCAACTTTTTGTCAGAATGTTTTTTATCTCAAAATTTAAACTTTTTGTCATAAATATAACTAAAATTTAGTTTTTTGTCAGACTTTTTTACATTATGCTTTATCTTAATTTCGACTATTTAGTTTGTTATAATTATAACTTTGTAACTCATTAGACCTTTTTGTCATGACTATGCTTTTTATCTCATATATTTGTATTTTTATTTCATAATTATGTTTTTTCACAATTTCAACTTTTGTCATAATTATATTATAATTATATATATAATTATATTATTTTGTATCTCATAATTTCGTTTTTTGTCAAACTTTTAGATTTTGTCATATTATGCTTTATCTCAATTTCGACTTTTTTGACAATCATTTTTTGTAATAATTATAACAATGTAACTCATAAGTTAGACTTTGTCATAATTGTTTTTTCACAATTTCAACTTATGTCATAATTATGCCTTTGTATCTCATAATTATTTTTTTTTGTCATAATTATGACTATATCTCATTTAGATGTTTACATTTTATTTCATACTTATGCTTTATCTCAATTTCGACTTATGTGATAATTATGACTGTATCTCATAAATTCAACGTTTTGTTAGAATGATTTTTTGTCATAATGACTTTATGTCTCATAAATTAATTTTATGTCATGACGCTTTATCTCAATTTGGACTTCTTATAAATGTTTGTGTTATAATTATAACTTTGTAACTCATAAGTTTGACTTTTTGTCCTAATTGTTTTTTTCACAATTTCGACTTTGACTTATTTTTATCTCATAATTTAAACTTTTTGTCATAATTATGACTGCATCTCATAAATTAGTTTTTTTTATATACTTTTGAATTTTTATGTCACAATTATGTGTTTATCATAATTTCATAAAGCCAAAAAAGCCAATAAACAAATGAGTTGAGACTTTTTTACAGTGAAAGAAAGAAGCTCCGTTGGCTCCACACACAGGGGACTTCATTAATGACTCTCTTGGCATTCAATCATCTCTTTGTTTAGTACTTACCATTTACCGTTACCATTAAACAACAGGAAGTATCTATTTGTGTGTGTGTGTGTGTGTGTGTGTGTGTGTGTGTGTGTGTGTGTGTGTGTGTGTGTGTGTGTGTGTGTGTGTGTGTCTGTAGAGGAATGGCTATTTGTTTAATTGGTTTGGGATTTTACATCACAAAGCTCAGCGTTGATTCCGACCGTTCGGCTTTTGTTTGCGGAACTAAACTAAACTCATAAACAATAAACTGACCCAACAAACACAATCCCATACTGTATCATCTCCATGGCAACACACAGTCCTTCTATTACTGTGATTTTTTTCAAGGGAAAATGTAGCCAAGGAGGAAAATAGTCTGAGCACAGACATTGTTTCTTCACTGTAGAAGAGTTCTGCATGAGAGAGTCTCACTTTGCTCTGCATTAAATCTCATTACTATCAAGGAGAATCATTTGAGATATTAGTAAGATGGAGCAAAAAGTGTGCGATCTTTCCCTCGAGCAGGCTTTCTTGCGGTGGGCACCAGAATAGATTGGATCTGTGGTTTGATCAGACACTCAAACTCAAACAACAGAAATGTTAAAACCTCAAACTGTTCCACACTTCTCATTTCACTTCCACATTTCTGAGTCTTTGTTCAAGCCTGACACACACAATCACAAAACCACAAGGTTGGGCAAGGGACTCTGCTCATCCCCTTTCTGTTGTGTCAGGGCTAGAGGTCATAATTAAAGAGGAACCGTGACGCCAGACAACAAACACATATGCAAATACGACACGCTGAGCAGAACCAGTAGCGTGGATATTACTGCATTTACTCTCTCATGAATGTGTGAATATCACTGCAAAATATCCTAACCAGTGGCATCTGCACTGCAGGATTCTGCTTGTTTTATAGTAAAAATACCCAGACATGCTTTAAAAGCAAGAGAAATATCCTTATTTATTGATTTGATCTCTGTACTCTGGCCACAATAAAGGACGTGAAAAATACAAATAAATAAATAAAATTAGACTTTAAATACCAGTCGTTCATCACTGATTTGTCACTGACATGTCAGAAAGGATGTGAGCAGAAAGGAAGGATGATGACTTTAATTTCAGTCTGTTCCTCAAACAAAACTATCATTTGACTTCAGTAGACTTGGATTATAGTGTCATGTTGACTGTGGTTCTTTTAATATTTTTTTATCATATTTTTGACTTGACATAATTACATCTCATAAACTCAAATTTTTGTCATAATTTTGACTTTGCCATAATTATTTTTAATCATAATTTCAACTTGTCATAATTTAACTATGTATCTCATAAATTCAACTTTTTATCGTAATTATGACTTTAATAAAACCATGAATTTCATAATTATGCTCTTTATCTCATAACTGTGACTTTTTATGTCATAGTTATGTTTCTTGTCACAATTTCGGCTTAATGACTTCAACTTTTTTGTCATAATTATAACTGTCTTAATTATGTTTTGTGTCATAAGTATAACTTTGTATCTCATTAAATTTTTTGTCTTAATTACAACTTATCTCATAATTTAGAATTTTTTACTTAATTAATACTTTTTTACTTACATAATTATACTTTTTATCTCATAATTTAATTGTTTCGACTTAATGACTTCAACTTTTTTGTCATAATTATAACTGTCTTAATTATGTTTTGTGTCATAATTATAACTTTGTATCTCATAATTTTGACTTTTTGTCTCAATTTAGAATGTATGTCATAACTGTGTTTTTTATCATAGTTTCAACTTATGTTATAATTATGACTTTGTATCTCATAAATTCAACTTTTCATCATAATTATGACTTTAATAAAACCATGAATTTCATAATTATGCTCTTTATCTCATAACTGTGACTTTTTATGTCATAGTTATGTTTTTTTGTCATAATTTAATAATAATGTCATAATTATAACTGTATCTCATAAATTCAACTTTTTGTCATAATTATGACTTTTATCTCACAATTTAAATTTTTTGTCAAAATTTTGACTTTTATAATTATGCTTTTTATCTCATAATTTCTACTTTTTTGTCACAATTATGTTTTTATCATAATTTTGACTTAATTTTAATCTCATAATTGACATTGTATCTCATAATTATGTTTTGTGTCATAAGTATAACTTTGTATCTCATTAAATTTTTTGTCTTAATTAAAACTTATCTCATAATTTAGAATTTTTTTCATAATTGTGACTGTCATAATTATACTTTTTATCTCATAATTTAATTGTTTCGACTTAATGACTTCAACTTTTTTGTCATAATTATAACTGTCTTAATTATGTTTTGTGTCATAATTATAACTTTGTATCTCATAATTTTGACTTTTTAGAATGTATGTCATAACTGTGTTTTTTTATCATAGTTTCAACTTATGTTATAATTATGACTTTGTATCTCATAAATTCAACTTTTCATCATAATTATGACTTTAATAAAACCATGAATTTCATAATTATGCTCTTTATCTCATAACTGTGACTTTTTATGTCATAGTTATGTTTTTTTGTCATAATTTAATAATAATGTCATAATTATAACTGTATCTCATAAATTCAACTTTTTGTCATAATTATGACTTTTATCTCACAATTTAAATTTTTTGTCAAAATTTTGACTTTTATAATTATGCTTTTTATCTCATAATTTCTACTTTTTTGTCACAATTATGTTTTTATCATAATTTTGACTTAATTTTAATCTCATAATTGACATTGTATCTCATAATTATGTTTTGTGTCATAAGTATAACTTTGTATCTCATTAAATTTTTTGTCTTAATTACAACTTATCTCATAATTTAGAATTTTTTACTTAATTTTGACTGTCATAATTATACTTTTTATCTCATAATTTAATTGTTTCGACTTAATGACTTCAACTTTTTTGTCATAATTATAACTGTCTTAATTATGTTTTGTGTCATAATTATAACTTTGTATCTCATAATTTTGACTTTTTGTCTCAATTTAGAATGTATGTCATAACTGTGTTTTTTATCATAGTTTCAACTTATGTTATAATTATGACTTTGTATCTCATAAATTCAACTTTTCATCATAATTATGACTTTAATAAAACCATGAATTTCATAATTATGCTCTTTATCTCATAACTGTGACTTTTTATGTCATAGTTATGTTTTTTGTCATAATTTAATAATAATGTCATAATTATAACTGTATTTCATAAATTCAACTTTTTGTCATAATTATGACTTTTATCTCACAATTTAAATTTTTTGTCAAAATTTTGACATTTATAATTATGCTTTTTATCTCATAATTTCTACTTTTTTTGTCACAATTATGTTTTTATCATAATTTTGACTTAATTTTAATCTCATAATTGACATTGTATCTCATAATTATGTTTTGTGTCATAAGTATAACTTTGTATCTCATTAAATGTTTTGTCTTAATTACAACTTATCTCATAATTTAGAATTTTTTCATAATTTTGACTGTCATAATTATACTTTTTATCTCATAATTTAATTGTTTCGACTTAATGACTTCAACTTTTTTGTCATAATTATAACTGTCTTAATTATGTTTTGTGTCATAATTATAACTTTGTATCTCATAATTTTGACTTTTTGTCTCAATTTAGAATGTATGTCATAACTGTGTTTTTTATCATAGTTTCAACTTATGTTATAATTATGACTTTGTATCTCATAAATTCAACTTTTCATCATAATTATGACTTTAATAAAACCATGAATTTCATAATTATGCTCTTTATCTCATAACTGTGACTTTTTATGTCATAGTTATGTTTTTTTGTCATAATTTAATAATAATGTCATAATTATAACTGTATCTCATAAATTCAACTTTTTGTCATAATTATGACTTTTATCTCACAATTTAAATTTTTTGTCAAAATTTTGACTTTTATAATTATGCTTTTTATCTCATAATTTCTACTTTTTTGTCACAATTATGTTTTTATCATAATTTTGACTTAATTTTAATCTCATAATTGACATTGTATCTCATAATTATGTTTTGTGTCATAAGTATAACTTTGTATCTCATTAAATGTTTTGTCTTAATTACAACTTATCTCATAATTTAGAATTTTTTTTCATAATTGTGACTGTCATAATTATATTTTTTATCTCATAATTTAATTGTTTCGACTTAATGACTTCAACTTTTTTGTCATAATTATAACTGTCTTAATTATGTTTTGTGTCATAATTATAACTTTGTATCTCATAATTTTGACTTTTTAGAATGTATGTCATAACTGTGTTTTTTTATCATAGTTTCAACTTATGTTATAATTATGACTTTGTATCTCATAAATTCAACTTTTCATCATAATTATGACTTTAATAAAACCATGAATTTCATAATTATGCTCTTTATCTCATAACTGTGACTTTTTATGTCATAGTTATGTTTTTTGTCATAATTTAATAATAATGTCATAATTATAACTGTATTTCATAAATTCAACTTTTTGTCATAATTATGACTTTTATCTCACAATTTAAATTTTTTGTCAAAATTTTGACATTTATAATTATGCTTTTTATCTCATAATTTCTACTTTTTTGTCACAATTATGTTTTTATCATAATTTTGACTTAATTTTAATCTCATAATTGACATTGTATCTCATAATTATGTTTTGTGTCATAAGTATAACTTTGTATCTCATAATTTAGACTTTTTGTCATAATTTACAACTTATCTCATAATTTAGAATTTTTTTCATAGTTTCAACTTATGTTATAATTATGACTTTGTATCTCATAATTTAATTGTTTCGACTTAATGACTTCAACTTTTTTGTCATAATTATAACTGTCTTAATTATGTTTTGTGTCATAATTATAACTTTGTATCTCATAATTTTGACTTTTTAGAATGTATGTCATAACTGTGTTTTTTTATCATAGTTTCAACTTATGTTATAATTATGACTTTGTATCTCATAAATTCAACTTTTCATCATAATTATGACTTTAATAAAACCATGAATTTCATACTTTATCTCATAACTGTGACTTTTTATGTCATAGTTATGTTTTTTGTCATAATTTAATAATAATGTCATAATTATAACTGTATTTCATAAATTCAACTTTTTGTCATAATTATGACTTTTATCTCACAATTTAAATTTTTTGTCAAAATGTTGACTTTTATAATTATGCTTTTTATCTCATAATTTCTACTTTTTTTGTCACAATTATGTTTTTATCATAATTTTGACTTAATTTTAATCTCATAATTGACATTGTATCTCATAATTATGTTTTGTGTCATAAGTATAACTTTGTATCTCATTAAATTTTTTGTCTTAATTAAAACTTATCTCATAATTTAGAATTTTTTCATAATTTTGACTGTCATAATTATACTTTTTATCTCATAATTTAATTGTTTCGACTTAATGACTTCAACTTTTTTGTCATAATTATAACTGTCTTAATTATGTTTTGTGTCATAAGTATAACTTTGTGTCTCATTAAATTTTTTGTCTTAATTACAACTTATCTCATAATTTAGAATTTTTTACTTAATTTTGACTGTCATAATTATACTTTTTATCTCATAATTTAATTGTTTCGACTTAATGACTTCAACTTTTTTGTCATAATTATAACTGTCTTAATTATGTTTTGTGTCATAATTATAACTTTGTATCTCATAATTTTGACTTTTTAGAATGTATGTCATAACTGTGTTTTTTTATCATAGTTTCAACTTATGTTATAATTATGACTTTGTATCTCATAAATTCAACTTTTCATCATAATTATGACTTTAATAAAACCATGAATTTCATACTTTATCTCATAACTGTGACTTTTTATGTCATAGTTATGTTTTTTGTCATAATTTAATAATAATGTCATAATTATAACTGTATTTCATAAATTCAACTTTTTGTCATAATTATGACTTTTATCTCACAATTTAAATTTTTTGTCAAAATGTTGACTTTTATAATTATGCTTTTTATCTCATAATTTCTACTTTTTTTGTCACAATTATGTTTTTATCATAATTTTGACTTAATTTTAATCTCATAATTGACATTGTATCTCATAATTATGTTTTGTGTCATAAGTATAACTTTGTATCTCATTAAATTTTTTGTCTTAATTAAAACTTATCTCATAATTTAGAATTTTTTCATAATTTTGACTGTCATAATTATACTTTTTATCTCATAATTTAATTGTTTCGACTTAATGACTTCAACTTTTTTGTCATAATTATAACTGTCTTAATTATGTTTTGTGTCATAAGTATAACTTTGTGTCTCATTAAATTTTTTGTCTTAATTACAACTTATCTCATAATTTAGAATTTTTTACTTAATTTTGACTGTCATAATTATACTTTTTATCTCATAATTTAATTGTTTCGACTTAATGACTTCAACTTTTTTGTCATAATTATAACTGTCTTAATTATGTTTTGTGTCATAATTATAACTTTGTATCTCATAATTTTGACTTTTTGTCTCAATTTAGAATGTATGTCATAACTGTGTTTTTTATCATAGTTTCAACTTATGTTATAATTATGACTTTGTATCTCATAAATTCAACTTTTCATCATAATTATGACTTTAATAAAACCATGAATTTCATAATTATGCTCTTTATCTCATAACTGTGACTTTTTATGTCATAGTTATGTTTTTTTGTCATAATTTAATAATAATGTCATAATTATAACTGTATCTCATAAATTCAACTTTTTGTCATAATTATGACTTTTATCTCACAATTTAAATTTTTTGTCAAAATTTTGACTTTTATAATTATGCTTTTTATCTCATAATTTCTACTTTTTTGTCACAATTATGTTTTTATCATAATTTTGACTTAATTTTAATCTCATAATTGACATTGTATCTCATAATTATGTTTTGTGTCATAAGTATAACTTTGTATCTCATTAAATTTTTTGTCTTAATTAAAACTTATCTCATAATTTAGAATTTTTTTTCATAATTGTGACTGTCATAATTATATTTTTTATCTCATAATTTAATTGTTTCGACTTAATGACTTCAACTTTTTTGTCATAATTATAACTGTCTTAATTATGTTTTGTGTCATAATTATAACTTTGTATCTCATAATTTTGACTTTTTAGAATGTATGTCATAACTGTGTTTTTTTATCATAGTTTCAACTTATGTTATAATTATGACTTTGTATCTCATAAATTCAACTTTTCATCATAATTATGACTTTAATAAAACCATGAATTTCATAATTATGCTCTTTATCTCATAACTGTGACTTTTTATGTCATAGTTATGTTTTTTGTCATAATTTAATAATAATGTCATAATTATAACTGTATTTCATAAATTCAACTTTTTGTCATAATTATGACTTTTATCTCACAATTTAAATTTTTTGTCAAAATTTTGACATTTATAATTATGCTTTTTATCTCATAATTTCTACTTTTTTGTCACAATTATGTTTTTATCATAATTTTGACTTAATTTTAATCTCATAATTGACATTGTATCTCATAATTATGTTTTGTGTCATAAGTATAACTTTGTATCTCATTAAATGTTTTGTCTTAATTACAACTTATCTCATAATTTAGAATTTTTTTCATAATTGTGACTGTCATAATTATACTTTTTATCTCATAATTTAATTGTTTCGACTTAATGACTTCAACTTTTTTGTCATAATTATAACTGTCTTAATTATGTTTTGTGTCATAATTATAACTTTGTATCTCATAATTTTGACTTTTTAGAATGTATGTCATAACTGTGTTTTTTTATCATAGTTTCAACTTATGTTATAATTATGACTTTGTATCTCATAAATTCAACTTTTCATCATAATTATGACTTTAATAAAACCATGAATTTCATACTTTATCTCATAACTGTGACTTTTTATGTCATAGTTATGTTTTTTGTCATAATTTAATAATAATGTCATAATTATAACTGTATTTCATAAATTCAACTTTTTGTCATAATTATGACTTTTATCTCACAATTTAAATTTTTTGTCAAAATGTTGACTTTTATAATTATGCTTTTTATCTCATAATTTCTACTTTTTTGTCACAATTATGTTTTTATCATAATTTTGACTTAATTTTAATCTCATAATTGACATTGTATCTCATAATTATGTTTTGTGTCATAAGTATAACTTTGTATCTCATTAAATTTTTTGTCTTAATTAAAACTTATCTCATAATTTAGAATTTTTTCATAATTTTGACTGTCATAATTATACTTTTTATCTCATAATTTAATTGTTTCGACTTAATGACTTCAACTTTTTTGTCATAATTATAACTGTCTTAATTATGTTTTGTGTCATAAGTATAACTTTGTGTCTCATTAAATTTTTTGTCTTAATTACAACTTATCTCATAATTTAGAATTTTTTACTTAATTTTGACTGTCATAATTATACTTTTTATCTCATAATTTAATTGTTTCGACTTAATGACTTCAACTTTTTTGTCATAATTATAACTGTCTTAATTATGTTTTGTGTCATAATTATAACTTTGTATCTCATAATTTTGACTTTTTGTCTCAATTTAGAATGTATGTCATAACTGTGTTTTTTATCATAGTTTCAACTTATGTTATAATTATGACTTTGTATCTCATAAATTCAACTTTTCATCATAATTATGACTTTAATAAAACCATGAATTTCATAATTATGCTCTTTATCTCATAACTGTGACTTTTTATGTCATAGTTATGTTTTTTTGTCATAATTTAATAATAATGTCATAATTATAACTGTATCTCATAAATTCAACTTTTTGTCATAATTATGACTTTTATCTCACAATTTAAATTTTTTGTCAAAATTTTGACTTTTATAATTATGCTTTTTATCTCATAATTTCTACTTTTTTGTCACAATTATGTTTTTATCATAATTTTGACTTAATTTTAATCTCATAATTGACATTGTATCTCATAATTATGTTTTGTGTCATAAGTATAACTTTGTATCTCATTAAATTTTTTGTCTTAATTAAAACTTATCTCATAATTTAGAATTTTTTTTCATAATTGTGACTGTCATAATTATATTTTTTATCTCATAATTTAATTGTTTCGACTTAATGACTTCAACTTTTTTGTCATAATTATAACTGTCTTAATTATGTTTTGTGTCATAATTATAACTTTGTATCTCATAATTTTGACTTTTTAGAATGTATGTCATAACTGTGTTTTTTTATCATAGTTTCAACTTATGTTATAATTATGACTTTGTATCTCATAAATTCAACTTTTCATCATAATTATGACTTTAATAAAACCATGAATTTCATAATTATGCTCTTTATCTCATAACTGTGACTTTTTATGTCATAGTTATGTTTTTTGTCATAATTTAATAATAATGTCATAATTATAACTGTATTTCATAAATTCAACTTTTTGTCATAATTATGACTTTTATCTCACAATTTAAATTTTTTGTCAAAATTTTGACATTTATAATTATGCTTTTTATCTCATAATTTCTACTTTTTGTCACAATTATGTTTTTATCATAATTTTGACTTAATTTTAATCTCATAATTGACATTGTATCTCATAATTATGTTTTGTGTCATAAGTATAACTTTGTATCTCATTAAATGTTTTGTCTTAATTACAACTTATCTCATAATTTAGAATTTTTTTCATAATTGTGACTGTCATAATTATACTTTTTATCTCATAATTTAATTGTTTCGACTTAATGACTTCAACTTTTTTGTCATAATTATAACTGTCTTAATTATGTTTTGTGTCATAATTATAACTTTGTATCTCATAATTTTGACTTTTTAGAATGTATGTCATAACTGTGTTTTTTTATCATAGTTTCAACTTATGTTATAATTATGACTTTGTATCTCATAAATTCAACTTTTCATCATAATTATGACTTTAATAAAACCATGAATTTCATACTTTATCTCATAACTGTGACTTTTTATGTCATAGTTATGTTTTTTGTCATAATTTAATAATAATGTCATAATTATAACTGTATTTCATAAATTCAACTTTTTGTCATAATTATGACTTTTATCTCACAATTTAAATTTTTTGTCAAAATGTTGACTTTTATAATTATGCTTTTTATCTCATAATTTCTACTTTTTTTGTCACAATTATGTTTTTATCATAATTTTGACTTAATTTTAATCTCATAATTGACATTGTATCTCATAATTATGTTTTGTGTCATAAGTATAACTTTGTATCTCATTAAATTTTTTGTCTTAATTAAAACTTATCTCATAATTTAGAATTTTTTACTTAATTAATACTTTTTGACTGTCATAATTATACTTTTTATCTCATAATTTAATTGTTTCGACTTAATGACTTCAACTTTTTTGTCATAATTATAACTGTCTTAATTATGTTTTGTGTCATAATTATAACTTTGTATCTCATAATTTTGACTTTTTGTCTCAATTTAGAATGTATGTCATAACTGTGTTTTTTATCATAGTTTCAACTTATGTTATAATTATGACTTTGTATCTCATAAATTCAACTTTTCATCATAATTATGACTTTAATAAAACCATGAATTTCATAATTATGCTCTTTATCTCATAACTGTGACTTTTTATGTCATAGTTATGTTTTTTTGTCATAATTTAATAATAATGTCATAATTATAACTGTATTTCATAAATTCAACTTTTTGTCATAATTATGACTTTTATCTCACAATTTAAATTTTTTGTCAAAATTTTGACATTTATAATTATGCTTTTTATCTCATAATTTCTACTTTTTTGTCACAATTATGTTTTTATCATAATTTTGACTTAATTTTAATCTCATAATTGACATTGTATCTCATAATTATGTTTTGTGTCATAAGTATAACTTTGTATCTCATTAAATGTTTTGTCTTAATTAAAACTTATCTCATAATTTAGAATTTTTTTCATAATTGTGACTGTCATAATTATACTTTTTATCTCATAATTTAATTGTTTCGACTTAATGACTTCAACTTTTTTGTCATAATTATAACTGTCTTAATTATGTTTTGTGTCATAATTATAACTTTGTATCTCATAATTTTGACTTTTTAGAATGTATGTCATAACTGTGTTTTTTTATCATAGTTTCAACTTATGTTATAATTATGACTTTGTATCTCATAAATTCAACTTTTCATCATAATTATGACTTTAATAAAACCATGAATTTCATAATTATGCTCTTTATCTCATAACTGTGACTTTTTATGTCATAGTTATGTTTTTTTGTCATAATTTAATAATAATGTCATAATTATAACTGTATTTCATAAATTCAACTTTTTGTCATAATTATGACTTTTATCTCACAATTTAAATTTTTTGTCAAAATTTTGACATTTATAATTATGCTTTTTATCTCATAATTTCTACTTTTTTGTCACAATTATGTTTTTATCATAATTTTGACTTAATTTTAATCTCATAATTGACATTGTATCTCATAATTATGTTTTGTGTCATAAGTATAACTTTGTATCTCATTAAATTTTTTGTCTTAATTAAAACTTATCTCATAATTTAGAATTTTTTCATAATTTTGACTGTCATAATTATACTTTTTATCTCATAATTTAATTGTTTCGACTTAATGACTTCAACTTTTTTGTCATAATTATAACTGTCTTAATTATGTTTTGTGTCATAATTATAACTTTGTATCTCATAATTTTGACTTTTTAGAATGTATGTCATAACTGTGTTTTTTATCATAGTTTCAACTTATGTTATAATTATGACTTTGTATCTCATAAATTCAACTTTTCATCATAATTATGACTTTAATAAAACCATGAATTTCATAATTATGCTCTTTATCTCATAACTGTGACTTTTTATGTCATAGTTATGTTTTTTTGTCATAATTTAATAATAATGTCATAATTATAACTGTATCTCATAAATTCAACTTTTTGTCATAATTATGACTTTTATCTCACAATTTAAATTTTTTGTCAAAATTTTGACTTTTATAATTATGCTTTTTATCTCATAATTTCTACTTTTTTGTCACAATTATGTTTTTATCATAATTTTGACTTAATTTTAATCTCATAATTGACATTGTATCTCATAATTATGTTTTGTGTCATAAGTATAACTTTGTATCTCATTAAATTTTTTGTCTTAATTAAAACTTATCTCATAATTTAGAATTTTTTTCATAATTGTGACTGTCATAATTATACTTTTTATCTCATAATTTAATTGTTTCGACTTAATGACTTCAACTTTTTTGTCATAATTATAACTGTCTTAATTATGTTTTGTGTCATAATTATAACTTTGTATCTCATAATTTTGACTTTTTGTCTCAATTTAGAATGTATGTCATAACTGTGTTTTTTATCATAGTTTCAACTTATGTTATAATTATGACTTTGTATCTCATAAATTCAACTTTTCATCATAATTATGACTTTAATAAAACCATGAATTTCATAATTATGCTCTTTATCTCATAACTGTGACTTTTTATGTCATAGTTATGTTTTTTGTCATAATTTAATAATAATGTCATAATTATAACTGTATTTCATAAATTCAACTTTTTGTCATAATTATGACTTTTATCTCACAATTTAAATTTTTTGTCAAAATTTTGACATTTATAATTATGCTTTTTATCTCATAATTTCTACTTTTTTGTCACAATTATGTTTTTATCATAATTTTGACTTAATTTTAATCTCATAATTGACATTGTATCTCATAATTATGTTTTGTGTCATAAGTATAACTTTGTATCTCATTAAATGTTTTGTCTTAATTACAACTTATCTCATAATTTAGAATTTTTTTCATAATTGTGACTGTCATAATTATACTTTTTATCTCATAATTTAATTGTTTCGACTTAATGACTTCAACTTTTTTGTCATAATTATAACTGTCTTAATTATGTTTTGTGTCATAATTATAACTTTGTATCTCATAATTTTGACTTTTTAGAATGTATGTCATAACTGTGTTTTTTTATCATAGTTTCAACTTATGTTATAATTATGACTTTGTATCTCATAAATTCAACTTTTCATCATAATTATGACTTTAATAAAACCATGAATTTCATAATTATGCTCTTTATCTCATAACTGTGACTTTTTATGTCATAGTTATGTTTTTTGTCATAATTTAATAATAATGTCATAATTATAACTGTATTTCATAAATTCAACTTTTTGTCATAATTATGACTTTTATCTCACAATTTAAATTTTTTGTCAAAATTTTGACTTTCATAATTATGCTTTTTATCTCATAATTTCTACTTTTTTGTCACAATTATGTTTTTATCATAATTTTGACTTAATTTTAATCTCATAATTGACATTGTATCTCATAATTATGTTTTGTGTCATAAGTATAACTTTGTATCTCATAATTTTGACTTTTTGTCTCAATTTAGAATGTATGTCATAACTGTGTTTTTTTATCATAGTTTCAACTTATGTTATAATTATGACTTTGTATCTCATAAATTCAACTTTTCATCATAATTATGACTTTTTCTGACTGTCATAATAAGGATTTCCCAAAGCATGATTTGGAACAACACAAGCGTGTGTTGTTGGCTGATCTGTCCCTGAACACTGCATGTCTCTCACCTCACAGGTTGTAAAGAGCATTAGCAGAGATTTAGCGAGGAGGGAGAAGGTGCTGAAACAGATCAGAGGAGATGAGAGGGACACATGATCTGCTGGAGGGATGCTGGGCCTCAGTGTTTACACTTTCAGCATATGCCGCATCTCTGATGCCAGGGGTGAAAGGGCTCAAATGGAAAGCATGTGTTCCTCGTTCTCGCTGCTCGACTCGACTGAGAGCTTGTGGGAAACATGAGGATTTCCAGATAATATTTGCTTGCCTTCTGCTCCTTAGTGGTTTGCAGGCGCAAGGCGGCATCCTCCGCCGAGACCTCACAATTTTATAAAATCTGCTGCAATCTATAGCCATTATCGACTCAAAAACCACAACGTTACAAATCAAAATAAAGAAATTATTACTGGAAATCATTTCAAATCATCCCAAAGGCCTAACCGCATCAAATGAGCATGTTCTGTGAATCTTGGCAGGATTCTTCCTCCGCTCAGTTGCACAGAGACATTTATGCAATTATGGTCTGTCTCTTCATGG
This sequence comes from Chanodichthys erythropterus, assembly GCF_024489055.1. Lineage (NCBI taxonomy): Eukaryota > Metazoa > Chordata > Actinopteri > Cypriniformes > Xenocyprididae > Chanodichthys > Chanodichthys erythropterus. The sequence continues at coordinate 2,664,392 of NC_090232.1, forward strand.
GCCAAAGATTTGTAACAACACAGCCATTAAATCAAAGAGTAACATTATATGTCCTCGCACCATACAAACGTGTGTATGTGAGCATACGAGTGACGGATTGACAAGAAGAGCGTTGGCTATCTGCCACAATATCTCTTTCTCAAGCTAAAACACTTGGAAAGCCGCTGTCAGCAGTGATACTTCATCCTCCTCTCTGATCAAACGTGCAATGCGGCTCTGTGTATCTGTAATTACAGACCGGGGCACTTAAACGCCCACTTGAACTGTTCAAAACCACACATAACAAATATATCATTTAGTTGATTTTAAAGAGAAAAACAGGACTGAAATGTATTTATTTTCTAAATGTGCTTTACGGTCTATATATGCCACGTACACATCACAATTAAACAAGTCTGGAAGATTTTGACAGTTGTGCTGCTTTATATTTTTGTGGAAACTGTGATACAAAAGAACAGCATTTATTTGAAATAGAATCTTTTGTAACATTATAAATGTCTTTACTGTCACTTTTTATTAATTTAATTCATCCTTGCTGAATAAAAACAACAAATGATTGACGGCCAAAATGTCACTTGAATGTTTCGACATTGTCGAAGTCTAGGACTGTCAGAAATATTAGTTCTACTGTTCGACATGCTACTGTTATAATAAAGCACTTCATTCTCCTAGAGGTCAGAGGGCGAATGGTAAGTCGACACTATTCTTCAAGGATTTGGATGGAGAAATATCGAAACTTGAAGCCAATGTCAGTGAGGTTACGCGGGACAGTGTGGCCTGATAATGAGGTTCCCTGAATGAGGAAGTGTGTAAAGTGGGGGGCCGCAGAGGAACTGATCTTCCCTATTTGTGAATCTGAAGTGGAATGCAGCAGACTGAAATTCACAGCAAACATACATTCATATTACAATAATAAAAAAATGCAAATGTATCCTTGTACTGTGTCTAGTCTACAAAAACATAATGAATGTATAACGCGTCAAAAACATGTGTGGGACATATTTCACTCCAAAATCAAAAGAAAGAAATTACATTTTGTTTAAAGAAAAAGGCTGCACCAGTTTGTTTTTATTGCCGTTTTTGGACTACAGAGACCGAGTTTTTTTACAGTGTGTTCAGGGGACAGGCAGCTAGCGGATAGTGAGGAGATGTTTGCTGTATTTGACAAAAAATGTTTTGGCCTTAAAACGCGTGACATCACTTAGAGCACCTTTAAAATAAAACCTGTAGCTGTTTTTTGTCGAATATTTTTGTTAGACAAATACCTTAACCCAGTGGTTCCCAACCTGTGGGCCGCGAGATAAATTAAAATTAATTTAAATATATTACTATAATTCCTAAATTTTGTTATTTATACGTTACATTTAGTACATTAAATTAATAAAAAAAAAAAAAATACATTTAAAACCACGCACTCTCTCGTACGTATTCTGTGGTTGTTTCGGTTCAGCCCAGGTCGTTTCTCATCGTGCTGCTGTGAAATACAGACTGAACGGTGGCTGAAAGCGCAAACTCTCTCAGTTAGAAAAAGAAAACCTGTGTCGCTAAAAAGGTTTTGATGGATGACGATAGTAATGAAGGTAAAGATGATTACAGTGACATACAGCAGTCGTACATTAGGAATGCGCAAGTCCGCAATTATTGATGCGCAAACAAACCATGCATGTACGCTTTTGACTCATTGCTCGCTATAACATCATATTTCTGCATGAACACAGTTCAATATATTCACGTAATTGTCAAAATTAATGTACTGTGAGTGTTTTATAACGGATGCTCGCCGAACAAGCGTGTTTTGGAGAAGTTTGAGAGGATCAGTGGTGTTATATATGTCAATAATTTTGAATGGATCCGCATAGTTTTTAAATTCAGTCCTTTGGTATCTCCCTGTGGTCTTATTTGGTATGGCATGTTGACTTGTGCTTATTTAAGTTACTGTATTACTGAGCAAAGTAAGTACTTTTAAGTTGTAAAGAATGTCTGCAAAAAAAAATCTATATCTTAAATCTATCTTGAGTTTCTTCTTTAAAGAACTAATAACATGGAGTTGAAAAGTAATAATACTAAAAATACAAATGTTTTTGTGAATTTAAAAAAAAAAATGTGTTGATTCATAGAGGAGGTGGGCCTTGGCCTAAAAAAGGTTGGGAACCACTGCCTTAACCAATTAAAAAATATATATACACAACAGCAAATCCACCATATTTTTTATAAAATACTATGTTGTTGTGTCACAAAATGTAGAGTTTTTTAGTTATTTAGTCCTCAAATATGTGACTCATATATAAACATAGCAGCTTATAATTTGTTTAGACGCTTTCGCAGATGCGAGCACCAGGCCGTCAGCGGCTGTTCAGAGCTCGTGTACCCGCCGAGAACAGCTCGGCAAGTCCTTTGGGAAGTTGCTGCTTGTTCTTATATAGATAGTGGTTAAAAAAGATATAATTAATTTGGGGTATATCAAATGGCAATCTTTGGTCTTATTAATGTATTACTTGTTCCAGAGCAAAACGATTTGGGTTAAGGGGAAAATTAGTTTTCATAACTTTATATTTAAAGGTGCCCTAGAATTAAATATTGAATTTATATTGGCATAGTTGAATAACAAGAGTTCAATACATGGAAAAGACATACACTGAGTTTCAAACTCTTCATTGTTTCCTCCTTCTTATTTAAATCTCATTCGTTTAAAAGACCTCAGAAGAACAGGCGAATCTCAACCAAACACCGATTGTTACGTAACAGTCGGGATCATTAATATGTATGACCCCAATATTTGCATATGCCAGCTCATGTTCAAAGCATTAGACAAGGGCAGCCAGTAGTAACGTCTGGATCTGTGCACAGCTGAATCATCAGACTAGGTAAGCAAGCAAGAACAAGAGCAAAAAATGCCAGATGGAGCAATAATAACTGACATGATCCATGATATCATGATATTTTTAGTGATATTTGTAAATTGTCTTTCTAAATGTTTCGTTAGCATTTTGCTAATGTACTGTTAAATGTGGTTAAAGTTACCATCGTTTCTTACTGTATTCACGGAAACAAGAGAGCCGTCTCTATTGTCATTTTTAAACACTTGCAGTCTGTATAATTCATAAACACAACTTAATTAAGTCTAAGGTGTCCCCTGAATGTGTGAAGTTTCAGCTCAAAATACCCCATAGATTTTTTTTAATGCATTTTTTTAACTGCTGATTTTGGGGCATCATTAACTATGCACAGATTCAGCGCGCGGCCCCTTTAAATCCTCTCGCTCCCTGCCCCCCGAGATCTCGACTACACAACAGTGCATTTATAAAGTTCACACAGCTAATATAACTCTCAAATGGATCTTTACAAGATGTTCATCATGCATACTGTATGCATGCGTCGGATTATGTGAGTATAGTATTTATTTGGATGTTTACATTTGATTCTGAATGAGTTTGATGGTGCTCTGTGGCTAAAGCTAACATTAGACACTGTTGGAGAGATTTATAAAGAATGAAGCTGTGTTTATGAATTATACAGACTGCAAGTGTTTAAAATGAAAATAGCGATGACTCTTGTCTCTGTGAATACAGTAAAATTGGCTATATTTTCCATCTTTTCCCCCCTATTTTTTTTTGGCAAAATGTGGCCTCCACTTTTTTTGTGTCCCTGTTGAAAAGAAAAGTTTAGACCATTCTGGTCTAGACTGGTTTATGCTAGTTACTGCAGCACACCATCAAAACGAGTTATACTTGAGCTATAGTCGACTAACATGACGAAGCAATTCTTGCTGCTTAAGCTCGTTAAGAAGCCTGGTTTCCACACCAGCATCCAAGACTTAACATATTTGAGTGGGTATATTATTACCAGAGGCTGCAAACGAGAGGACGCTCTGACAGAGAGCCAACTCTCCACCATCCCTCCAAACCAAATCGCCCTCATTCTCTCTTAACGTCATTGTCACCAGAGACAGCGCAGAGTGCTGTTACTCACAGACGCTTGAGCGAGACGCCCCTGCTGGAGACCCTAATTAAAGCCAAACTCCTCAAAGAGATATGACTGGTAACCCAAGGCTGAAATATGTATCTGAAGCATATTTAATAAATTATGCATCCCTTATTTACTAATGGGCTATCGACTGCAGAGCCGCTGAGCCTGATAGGATGTCAGCGAGCCGAGAGAAGGATGAAGGGGTGGAAGACAGGAGGAAGAGAGAGACAGCACTTAAAAGGGTCTCACTTCTCCCCCGGGGACACTGTTTCACTCTTCTCTCCTCTCTATCTCGCTCTCAGTTGTTCTTTGGGTTTCAGCTTGTTTGAAATGGAAAATGAGATCTTGTTTAAAATCCGATCATTTTGGTTCCGCTCTAAACAACTTTTCAAACGTGACAAAGTCAGATTGGGTTTTTAAATTGGCATCCAATATTATAAAACACTATATGTTGCTCAGAGGTTTCTCAAGAGACCCGATGGAGCGATTAGTTATGTAAACTTCACATGTTTCTGTTAAAAATATACAAATGCACTGTAAAAAAAGTGCCAGGAATTTACAAGAGTATTATTTTACAATAAATTACTGTAGTCAGAAATTTACTGTGAAATCAATGCATGCTGGGTCATTTTCTTACGAATTACTGTTAATCGACTGTTAATGCTGACATCATAATTATTTACTGCTATTGTTTTTACTGTGAATTCACATTATAAAGTTGTTTTTAACTATGCCACTCTAAGAAATGATATCGTTTACAACTGTAAATGTTTTGAAGTTACCATTATGGTGATCGGTGTTCAATTTGCTTGGGATTTTGGACCTTGTATATTCATATTCAAATTTCTGATCTTCTGTTCAAAAGTGTGACAAATGAAAACATTTTTTAAAACAATGACAAAGTAGAATACAAAATAAGCTAACTGGATGATTTTAAGTTAGTCAAACTATGTAGATGGATATTTCACAATAGTAAAGAATCTGCTGAGGTTTATCTTTGAAAGGTGTGACATTATCTTGCGACACACATTTTTTTTTCTTCCATCACCTAATGATGCATAGACATCAATACTCGACATACAAAACAACGGTGACACTCAACAAATAATAATGATTAAAAAAAATTACAAAATAAACAAACAACACAAACTGATCCAAAAATATGTTCAGCAGCACAGATAAAACCAGCAAGAATCAAAAAACTCCACAGCATAATCTATTCATGCCGCACTGCATGCTGGGTGCCTTCGTAGTAGAAATAATGTCAATATTGTAGATTTTACAAATAATTTCCAAGAATGCAGTTAGATACAGGAGAAGTCCTAATGTGTAATTACTGTGAAAGTAATGCAATTATTAACCTGGAATATACTGTAATTTCACACTAAATATTTTAACAGTGTGTGGATAGCAGCTCAGAAATTCAATGAGAAGTGCTTGAGATCATATTGAGACTTTTGAATGCAGACATATTGTTTGTAAGAGAAACTACTGAGAAGCATTTAACTCACTGTCTAAGACAAAATAAATGAGATATAGGCATCTGATTTGTGGTTTTCTCTCCTATTGTTTGCCACAAATGAGATGCAATTACTAAAATTGATTACTTACAGAAAACTAAAACAGGGACTAATAGCAATACCTATTAGCACACACTTCCAATCAAAAGTCTCTTATGTTAACCAAGGTTGCATAAAAAAAAAAAAAAATGCAATATAAACATTGATAATGTGAAATATTATTACAATTCAAAATAACCGTTTTCTATGTCAATATACAGTAAAGTGTAATTTATTCCTGTGATCAAAGCTGAATTTTCAACATCATCGCTCCAGTCTTCAGTGTCACATGATCCTTCAGTTGTGCTGCTTAATATTTTTTCAGAATTTTTTGATGATTAAAAAAAAAAAAAAAAATCAATTTAATGCATCCTTGCTGAATAAAAGTATTAATTTCTTTAAAAAAAAAATCACTGACCCTGAACTTTTGCACATTTGTAATACATACACGAGTAAAAATCATTAAAATATGTCAAATGCATCTTACGGCATGCTGGGAGCTGATGGTTTGAGGTCATCTCTGATGCTAAAACAATGATGATTCCCATCTGGGATTGCTGCTCAGCTGATCCCGGAACAGTGGATTATAAGAAACTGATGCCGGTGTGTCAGCGCAGTGTATCATGTGACACTGCAACACCCTCTGCAGGTTCTTATGGGTAACTTCATACGGCTGAAAATATACTGACAGATAAACCTGCTTGTGTTTCCAAAAGATATCATGCAATATCAAATTGTCAAGGATATGAGGACTAAAACTCTGAAATGACATCAACTCTAGATCTTTACAGTAGAAGCAAATAAAAAAAGAGCTTTTCTAAACAGCATCACGTGTAATCATTCAGACCAAGATACAGTGGCTGTCAGAGCGGTACAGACTAGGGGCCGACAGTGAGACGGCGTTTCCATTCGCTTTCGTCTTATCTGGCGCGGCCCGTCCAGCCAGGAAATCAATGGTACCCTGAGCTGGAGCCTGGACCGGATCGGCACCAAGGGCCTGCAGGAATGGGGTAGCATTACACACACGGACTGAACGGACTCCTTAGGACAGTGGCTCTGTAAGGCCATATACATGTATGGAAGAAAAATTAGGCCTTTGACAGAGTGACACTGTGTATAAGAATCTTAAATCTTACAAAAGAGGAACAAAGGCAAGTTGTTAAAGAGCCAACAATATTTATAATATACAATTTCAGGTTTATTAGACAACTAGATTAGAAAGTAAGCTAGAGAAGAGAAAAAAAAAAGAATCGTAACGCTAATTTTTAAACAATTACACAGACTGGAACATTCCAAGACGCAACATCAACAAGAACATCCAGTTCCAATAGATTGCAACATATTGATGGCAGCAGTAAAAATGATACATTTACATTTATATTGGTAGATATCAAATAAAATATGACTCATGTTCATGCAGGATGCTTTGACAAAGATGTTTTTGCACTTATTAACACAAAATACTTCATAAAAAAATAATTAAACTTGAATAAAATTTAAGGTGAACTTACGGAAGAGGGCCAAGCAATAATAAAATACTAAAACTAAATTTTAAGAAAAAAGCTGAAATAAAATGTTGAGAATAAACTCATTAAATTACGAGAAAAAACTTGTAATTTAACGAATTTGTTCACGTAATTTAATGACTTTTTTCTCATAATTTTATGACTTTATTCTCAATATTTTATCTCGACTTTTTTCTCGAAATTTAACGACTTTTTTCTCATAATTTAACGAATTTGTTCTCATAATCTAACGACTTTTTTCTCGTAATTTAATGAGTTTATTCTCAACATTTTATCTCGACTTTTTTCTCGAAATTTAACACGTTTTTTCTCGTAATTTAATGAGTTTATTCTCAACATTTTATCTCGACTTTTTTCTCTAAATTTTACGAGTTTTTTCTCGAAATTTAACAACTTTAATCTCGAGATGGTTTTATTTATTTTTTTATTATTGCTTGGCCTTAATCCTCTTCCGTATAAACTAGATGTTTACATTTGAAAAAAAAATGCAAAAGTGTTAAAATCTCAGATGCTCAAATGCTCAGAACTTTTTTGAAGTTGTAAAAAAATATTATTTTAGTCTTATTACTTAAAAACTTTCATGTTTAATTCAGTTACTCAATGTGCCAATTTGTGAAATTTACTAGCAATTTCTGAGTGAAAATTGTTTCTACACCAAATTAGTTTTCACTATTGTTCTAAAAGGTTTTCCAGAGATGGGATTCATGGGATAGTTCAACCAAAAATGAAAATTCTATCAGCATCTGCTGCATCTTCTGGTCCTACGTCTCTGTAAGTCTGTGTTGTTGTTGTTTGTTTTTACTGTTTTTCGTTTTACTGTCCACTATGTAAAAATATAAAAACTCCAGTTCCTTCATTTTAATCTAACTGCATAATTACAACATAAGGGCAGATTCACCTAGAATTCATTTTTGCTGTTAAAAACGCGAGAAACGGGTCTGTGGAATGGAAAAAAATAGCAAAGTGTAGAGATGCACAATTCTAGAAGGAGCCTGTTGACCGTCTAATGTATGCAAGATGCCGCAATCTAATCCAGTGTCTTCAACAACGCTCTCCTCACTCGGTGCGTGAGATTTTAATAATATGTAATGACACCCTAGAAAAATCAATCTGCAATTTGCCATTGGTGCGAGAACGCTTGCATATTCACTTCAGCTGACATCATTAAAAAGCCATCCATCCACATCAGATGCACTGACTTTGTTTAATTAGTTTCTACAAAGATATCGAGCAAACCTCTGACCAGAATAATGCTGATTCTGTGCGATTATTGTAAAAAAAAAAAAAAAAACTGAACTGTGAAGAAAAGTTTTTCCATGCATTAGAGTGGAGCCTCCTGGGAAAGAGGAAAGTTTATCGAGAGAGAATGTGTGCACTGTAATGGTTCTTTTGGAAAAAAAAAAAAATCGCACAAACATGTTACGCTAATGGAACAATCAGTCCTGCATGGTTCCATCACCTGCAATTCCGTCTTTATCCAACTTCCTAATGCTGTTAACGGCTAATGCATGAATCAGAGAGGTGTTTACATTATACATTCCCTGCAATGGCTGAGGATATGAATTGTGGAAGATGTCAATGATGGCCATATCCTTCGCTGGGCTGCATCTCATGTGTCTCATTGAGCCTCCCCCCGCCACAGCCACAATGCATCCTGGGAACCATTAAGGAAACCCGAGAACACCGCAAGCACACAAGAAACACACAAACACAATCAAGAGGAGAGGATGGCTGACCAACACCCACGGGCGAAACTCTGGTGCAGATTTATCGAACACTTGAATTTCAGACAAAAAGCATCACTTTCTGTTCATAAAGTTGTAAAGAGCTGGAAAACTTTCAAGTATAAATTCTGGCATTAATTCAAGTATAAACAGGGGACTAAGAATATTATTTATAAGGTAAACCCATGACTAAGGCTGTGCGATTAATTGGATTTCAATTCCGATTTTGGCTTCAAACAAGATAATTAAGGGAAAACGATTGTTGTGCAACGCTGCCGCATTCTGTCCACTTAACATCCAAATCAGCCAAATATGTGAGTATTGTAAAATGCCGTACACTGTTGCTAAACAGTGGGATGTGTTTGATATTAAACAGTGTAATTAAAAGTGCATTAAGCCGCAAAAGAGATGCCATTCCCAAGCCGGCTTTCTGTGTGTGCACTCCGAGCCGAAGACGGATAAGCAAATGGGCTTCAGATACACGCCTAAACATGCACACACAAAAATGTCAAAAGTGCCTTTTTGGATTTTGGATTCACGTAAACAAAGTTTTATGTCTTAAGTAAACGTACACAGTTGAGAAAGAAAACACGTGTGTAACAGTATATTGGATCCGTGCATTAGCTCTTAAAGTGACAGCAGCCTAATAAACCTGCTGTCTGTCATTAAAGGATTAGTTCACTTTCAAATGAAAATTACCCCACGCTTTACTCACCTCAAGCCATTCTATGTGTATTTGACTTTCTTCTTTCTGATGAACACAATCAGAGTTATATTAATAAATATCCTGATGTGTCCAAGCTTTATAATAGCAGTGAATGGGAAACAATGAGTATGAAGCTCAAGAAAGTGCATCCATCCATTATAAACGTACTCCAAACATACAGCCCTGGGGGGTTAATAAAGGCCTTCTGAAGCAAAACTGCGTTTGCGTAAGAAAAATATCCATATTTAACAAGTTATAAAGTAAAATATCTAGCTTACACCAGACTTCCTTCCGTATTCAATTTACGAAGAAAATGTAATGCCTCTCACAGCTAAAAACACCCACAATACATCCTACGGATTCTTTATTCAACTTACGAAAAACGTGTAACTGACGCGACATACAGAAGGCAGTCTGGCGGAAGCTAGATATTTACTTTATAACTTGCTAAATATGAATATTTTAAAAATATCTAGCTTCCACCAGACTTCCTTTCATCTCTTTCAATAGATGCTTTTATTTAAATCAAATTACAATACAAACTCTGAAGAGGTGGTGGTCCAGATTTATAGAGCGCTCGAATTTCAAACAAAAAGTATCATAAAGTTTTCAGTATAAAGTATAAATTCTGCAATTAATTGAAGTATAAACTATTAATGTTAAGGTAAACCCGTAAACCCTTGACCCTGACGTTACTAGAGTTAAGCTACAGAAACATATCCAACATTTGGAGTCATAGTTGCAGTATATTTAGGCCCTTCACATGCCAGTTTTACTTGCCCATCTTGGCTAGGCGCCTTGGCATAGCAGACCAAATTAGTGGTCAGGCCATGCCGGTTAGGTGGTCAGCGGTTTGGGGATCCTGTGGTCAGCGTGCAATGGGAGCCGGAGCGACTACAGATCGCTGACCACAGCTTGTCATTGATCCCACACTCAATCGGATTATTGCGGGCCCGAAACAGCCGTGCCTGCAGAATCCGCCGGGCCTGCCAGAGAAAGGAGGGGTGGTGTCAGTCTCCGACCGACGGAGGGAGGAGGGTGGAGATAGATGTGAAAACGAGCGAGCGGAGTGACAGCCCAGGGACTGATTGATCTTCTCATCATTTCCCATCCCTCTCTCCTCCTCTCCAAGCTCCACTCGCTCCCTCCACCCAACCTCGCCTGCAGACGGATTCTGTTGAGCTCCACTGTATTGGATTTATGAGTTAATGGAGATGTCAAGACATAACAGATCGGGAAATAAGGAAGAGAATAGGAGGTGGCGGAGAGTTCTGTTTACACTCCCTCTCTCTTTAACGTGACGGGCGTTTGGAAGGAGTCAGTCTAAGTTATACAGAATTACAGAGAACTCTGGGTGCTTTAGGAGCAATGCTCAGCATGTTTAATCAGAAATGACCATGTCTACGCCTCTTTACGAAGGCTTTGGTTTCTACTGGATGTAGGGATTGAAAATAATAGTCATTAGTCAACAGTCCTTTCCATGCCAAAGAAGCCATTGTTATGCAATGCAAAGAATCTTGGGAACTTGGGTACTTTTTCATCAACTTTCCAAGCCACAGCTATCGTTAAATGCTCAAAGGTTCTTATACATCGCAAACGATCTTGGAAGCAAACTTTTCACAGTTGGGACTCTATAAAAAAATTTCTGTATACTTTTTTGTATTCAATCTATGGACACCTTTTAATAGTAGTGATGTACCAAATTTCAAAAATCAAGATAGATAGATAGATAGATAGATAGACAGAAAGAAAGAATGACAGAGGTGTAATGTAACGAAGTTATAATACTTCGTTACAGTACTTAAGTATTTTTTGGGAGAATCTGTACTTTACTTGAGTTTTTATATTTCTGTCAACTTTTACTTTTACTCCACTACATTTCCTAAATAAATTGTATACTTTTACTCCGATACATTTTCACAAAGCATTTTCGTTACTTACCACAAAATAAAGGCGGAAGAATACAGACTGCAAGCAAGCATGTGCAAACAAGTGCCGCACAATCACGGTTGATTTCATTTTCCGGGTTGTGTCTGTTGCTGGAGCGGCTGAGAAGAGTGCGCTGTCATTATACAGTACGAGAGCGACCTCTAGAGGCGAAATAAAAACTATCACCAATGCTTCGTAGAGTTTGTTTTGACATGTGATGTGAGGCAGCACACTGCACAGAGCGGGACACTTCAAAAACAATTTAAAACAGACAACAAAACAGTATGTTAAACAGTGTACACTACAGTACATGTTTTCATATCATTATAAAGTAATTAGTTTGTTGAGTAGATGCTGCATTAGTGGAGAACAGTGGTATGTTTGTCGTCGAGGCTGAGAGGACGCTAACATTACCTCAAGCGGTTAAAACAATGTGACAAAAAAACAACAACTGTATGCCAAAATTGTTATTATTCATTTGCATTAGTTTATATCCATTTGTTCGCTGTTGTGCATTCATTCATTATCCGGCGAAGTTGCATATTTAAACTGTATTCTCATCATACAGTGACAGAAGCATAACAAATCAGAAATGTAGCCTATTCAATTTCAGTTTTATCGGCACTGTAACACATATTTTCATTAGATAATCATCAATTTTTCTAAAATAGAGGCAAATAATGTGTGAAAGTATGCATATAATAGACCCATGCTATGCCTTTGTGTGTAAAGATGGTAATTTTTAAGCATGACAGTTTGGATTTATATGAAATAGTAACATTTTACAAAAAGAGCCCATTTGTAACATTAAATAAGGTTAATAAAAGTATTGTTCATTTTTAATTTCAACATTTACATTTTAACATTTGTTTTTTAACAAGTTTTTTTTTTTTAACATTTTAACAAGTTGTCTCTTACATTAGTTATAATGCACCATGAATTAACATGAACGATCAATGTACATTGTGTGCAGAATTATTAGGCAAGTTGATTTTCTGATCATATTTTTTTTCCAAGCACATTTTACCAATTCCAATCCACATCAATCTTAATAACTACTATTAATATTGTTTTTAATCATTTATAAGTGATATATAATTGTTCATGAAGGCTGGAAATGAAAAATGCCTCATATTCAGGTGTGCAGAATTATTAGGCAGGTTTTCTTTTACAGATAAAATGAGCCAAAAAAGAGATTTAACTCAGACTGAAAAGTCAAAAATTATTAAATACTCATGAGAAGGATGCAATACTAATGTAATAATAGAAATTGCAAAGTTAAAGCATGACCATTGGACAGTGAAATGCTCATTGGGTCAGCTGGGTCATACAAAAACAGCTGGAGAAGAAAAGACACGTTAACTGCAAAATAATTAAGAATTAAGGTGAAGAATTAAGTGTGAAACCATCAGGAACCCTTTAGTCTCCAGCGCCACCATTTCCCAGTACTGAAACCTACCTGGAGTCTTCAGAAGTGTGAGGTGTCAGGATCTCAGAGACTTAGGTTAGGTGAAGAATCCTAAAAAATGACCCGCATTTAATAAGAATCACAAGCTGAAGTGTTATGAAGGTGTGGGAGTTCACTTTTAGTCCATCTCTTATCCTGAAATGTCCATCTTGCAGAGATGGACTAAATGATCTTCCAAAACTTACTGCCAGATTCTGGAAGATAAATTCTTCAAACAGTGGTACAAGAGGATGTGGTGCTGGTCCTTCAGGAGTCACTCTCAAGCTGTCTGTCTATAAGGCCTATAAAAACCCAGTCTTCATGTACTTTATAACACTTCAGCTTGTGATTCTTATTAAGAGCAGGTCGCTTTTTAGGATTCTTCACCTAACCTAAGTCTCTGAGATCCTGACACCTCACACTTCTGAAGACTCCAGGTAGGTTTCAGTACTGGGAAATGGTGGCGCTGGAGACTAAAGGGTTCCTGATGGTTTCACACTTAATTCTTCACCTTAATTCTTAATTATTTTGCAGTTAACGTGTCTTTTCTTCTCCAGCTGTTTTTGTATGACCCAGCTGACCCAATGAGCATTTCACTGTCCAATGGTCATGCTTTAACTTTGCAATTTCTATTATTACATTAGTATTGCGTCCTTCTCATGAGTATTTAATAATTTTTGACTTTTCAGTCTGAGTTAAATCTCTTTTTTGGCTCATTTTATCTGTAAAAGAAAACCTGCCTAATAATTCTGCACACCTGAATATGAGGCATTTTTCATTTCCAGCCTTCATGAACAATTATATATCACTTATAAATGATTAAAAACAATATTAATAGTAGTTATTAAGATTGATGTGGATTGGAATTGGTAAAATGTGCTTGGAAAAAAAATATGATCAGAAAATCAACTTGCCTAATAATTCTGCACACAGTGTATAATTAATATATAAGTATTTTTATGTATAAAAATTACAATAAACATTTAGCCATTTTTTTTTTTAATTTAAAGAAACAAAATGTAAGTAAGAGTTAAAACTGAACACAATCTTGCTGCTCAAACTGTGTATAGAACTATTTTTAATAATATTTTTTTTGCTCCTTTTGTATTTTACATTTACTTGTACTTTTACTTTCAATACTTAAGTACGTTTAATATAAAAAAAAATACTTTTTGTACTTAAGTACAAAAAATATCACATACTTTAAAACTTTTACTCAAGTAACATTCTAAACAGCAACTTTAACTTCTACCAAAGTCATGGTAAGATATCTATACCTTTACTCAAGTATGGTTTTCGAGTACTTTATTCACCACTGTGGATGGATGGATGGATGGATGGATGGATGGATGGATGGATGGATGGATGGATGGATGGATGGATGGATGGATGGATGGATGGATGGATGGATGGATGGATGGCTGTAAGATGTGACTTGAATTGAGTGTATGAAGTGTCCATCATTCTACTTTTATATTTTCGGTTAATTAAGTGCATCATCCGGGTATTTGAAGTGCACTTTTTCTTCTTGGAATTTTTAGTGTGAACACACTAGCAGTGTTGTAGTACTTTAGACTCGGACTAGGACTCGGTCTTGAACTCGGTCTCGAGACCATATTGTAATGGTCTTGGACTTGTCATGGACTCGTGTGCATTTTGACTCGGAACTGACTCATACTCGAAAGTATTAGGAATCGGACTCATTCCCGAGTCCACTGGAGTCCCTTTCAAAATATTTCATTATTATTACTGTATGTTATTATTTCTGTAAATTGATGTTTGGTTGACACATCCGATGATTCTTGTGTGCAACTGCGCATGACTTGAGACTAACGTTAGTGCAAAATCATCAGGGCAGGATAATTTTACTGACTTGGATCTTTGAATCTCGTTCAGTAAAATTAACAAATCTTTTTTCAAGTAATTTCCTTTATTTTAGCAGAATATAATTGAAATGTTATATTTTAAATTCCCCAACACATGCTACTAAACGTTTGTCACATTTGTAATAAAAACTAAACTATGGGCTAATACAGCCATGAAGGCCAAATTATGATTTCTATATATCCTAATTATTGTTAATATCTAATTCATTTTTCCAGGAGCTCATTGCTTCTACCTTCAGTTAAACTGCTAACAGTGATTGTAAATTAATTGCCTAAATTATTACATTATTTGCTAATTGCATTCTTTAAATTGTAATGTTGACATGCATTCTCTGTAAAGCTGCTTTGAAATGATATGCATCGCTATACAAATAAATGTGAAATGGAAAATTATGAGTAAACATGATTGATTAATGAATTGCTTAGCAGGGTTTGAGGCTATGCAGTCTGTTTGTTCACCTCACCTCCACATCAGAGTCGTTCTTTCTTTTCTCACCTCACATTTATCACGTCTGTTTCCCAGATTAGATACCTCTCGTGTCTAGAACTCCAAACTTTCTGGTCTCGGTCTCGACTCGGACTCAACATACTCTAGAAAGAGCTGGTCTCGACTACACACACTATTTATACTACAAAAGGCATAGAATAGTGCATAGGTATGCCAAATGGGACACACCTTAACTGCATTTTTCTTTAAATGTTACACTTGTTGTCTGTTTTGACCACTCTGAGGAATACCAGAAGCTAAACTTCAACCACTAGGCTTTTTTACCACATTTTTTACCAACCATTTAGCTAGACAAGGCCATATATTTCTTGAGCTTAAGAAGTCTGATCCTGACTTTGACATACAGCGACATTTAAAAAGCACTTTCTGGGCAACATTAGTATATATGCCCCTTCAGTGGTCCATGTTGAGTTAGAAGGGACATGTTTGATGCAGAAAGCTGAGCTACGATAAAACTTACTGACCTCCAGTCAGACTATTAAGACGATGATGGAGTGTGTGTTCCTCTCTGTGCGTCTGATCGTCTTGCAGGTTTTGTGGGATTGATGTCGGGTTTTGCGTTGTATCGATTCCCTATTGGCTTGGCACTGCTCATTGCCGCCCATCTTGTCATTGGCAGAAGGAGGCGGCTTTGCTTTCTTCTCCACATTGATTGGCTCTCAGAAATTGCTTGTGGTTGTGGTCGAACTGCCCACAGTACCACACAATTCATCCATTCCTTAGACAATAAAAGCAATGAAACTGCTAACTTATAGTAGTAAGAAGGTGAGATAGATCAAATGTATCAAACAGATGTGTGGTAATGCACAACAAACCTGATAGGCAAGTTTTGAGCGGGGGCGCAGTGGCTCATGCAGGTGCTCTTGGGAACATGAGTTTGAATCTGGATTGCATGATGTTTTAATCCCATTTATTTCCAGTGTCTTTACAATTGACTGAAATTAAAGGCAAAGAGGCCATAAATATCAAGCACATAGCCTCTATGAAACTATCATACACATTCAATTTTGATTGTGATCAAGCCTAGGGCCGAATTCAAGATAAGCAGAATCAACACTAAAACATCAAACAAAGGACCAAAACGTCCCCCAGTTTAATGTCATTTAGTGTTATTAATGAGGGCGGTTCAGGGGGTCATGAGGTTACTTTCAATTTGCAACTTGTCCCACTCAACCATCTATTTGGATATAGAGTCTCAATCAGTCATTGCACTAGATTATAAAACTAACAACATTTTGGACAGGCTCTTAAAAATAATAAAATCTCAGAGGAGTCATACCGTGTCCTAACTACATGTGACGCGATAAAAAGTATCTTTTCCATGTTATTCTGAGTTTTTGTCCAATAACCAGCCGCGACGGTGACACATGATGATTCTATTTTAGAAATGGTTTCTATTTTTTTGTGACGTCGCCTGGAACAACACAAAGTATGGCGATGATAATCTCAAGTACTGTTTATGTACTTCATTTAAAGTTAAAAGTGTCTAATGAGAGTTTGAAATATCATTTTGTGTGTCTTTTATAGCCGTACTGAAATCAACAATGGAAAATTCACCTCAGTTTTTAAAAATAAATGAAAGGAAACAAGTTCAAACTCATTGTGAACAGACAAGTGTATTCTAATTTTAAAATGGTGTAATATTCGTGAATTTGAATATGTACTAATCCATTTTGTTGCAAGTTTTGTTGCTAAGAGAGCCCGCCCATGCGCTCTTCTGATTGGCTGTGATTTTTGATTGACTTTATCTTGTCTCAAAGTCGCATCGCGTCTGGTGTGGACAGACAAATTGTTTGTCGCTGGAATCTTATCGCATCATGTCTGGTTAGGAGACGGTGTAATCAGTCAAGGAATACTTCACACAAAAGTGAATATTAGGACAAACAAAATAAATAAAATATTAGGATGACTAAATGATAACTATGTCTTTAAAGATGAGGTGTTAATTTCAGCATGTCTAGCAGCACAAAAAAACATAATTGGTAAAATAATGGCTATTATCAATCTTTAAAAAAAAAAAAAAAAAAATTAATATGTTTATAAAGCAAGGATGCATTAACAGTGACAGTAAAGACATTTATAATGTTACAAAAGATTCTATTTCAAATAAATGCTGTTTTTTTTAATATTCTATTCATCAAAGAATCCTGAAAAATAAAATGTATCAGTTTTCAACATTGATAATGTTTTGTGAAGCATATTAGAATGATTTCTGAAGCATAAAAAAAAATTTTATTCACACTAACAAAATCAGAGATGGGATTTTGCTTGTTGAATCCATGAAGGTAAGATAAGCTCAAGAACTTTTTTATGGTAGATTTTTATGGCCATGTAAACATGATCATGATCTTGAGCACCAGCCTCACCTTGAATCTGTGCTTGAGGTTTACGGTCTCTTAATGCATGTCACTTAAATCCACCATTGACCTCTACGGCCTCTGTCCAACATTTATGCGTCTCAAAAATTCCCCTCTCATCTCCCGGTCAATGGTGTTTTTTTGGAAGTTAAATTAAAAATGCAAATCTAATATGGTCGGCTTGTAATGTGATCAGTATGACGGCCGATCAATGTGTACCGTCGTGCAAACGGGAGGCAGTGATGTATGTGAGAGAGGAGGGGTGAGGGGGGCTGACCGCTCTCGCTTTATCACTATACTCTCTGTGTGTGTGTGTGTGTGTGTGTGTGGTTCAGGTAAACCCTATGTTATGAAGACATAATGTCCCCACAAAAATGGCAATATACGAAATAGTTTGGTTACCCATGAGAAAAACAGCTTACAAATCATACTAAGTGATATTTTTTAAAAATGTAAAAGATGCAAGGAAGGTTTCTGTGATGGGGGGATAGAATATACAGCTTGTACAGTATAAAAATCCTTATGTCTATGGATATTCCACATAAAACATAAAAACCAGTGTGTGTGTGTGTGTGTGTGTGTGTGTGTCTTTCCACAGGCCCTTCCACCAGAGATAATATCCTCAACGCTTTCTTATCTCAGGATTCATATCTTCTCACCATGAAAAGTGATCTCTGATCATAGGTGGGTCAAACCAACAAACCAGAGAATATTTTCTTTCTCTTGTTAATTTGATGACTTCATTAATTACTTTTTAAAGAGGTTAATGACAATACATACACTCTTTTCAAAAGTTTAGAGTTGGTAAAATTTTTTCATGCTTTTGAAAGTCTCTTCTGCTCACCAAGGCTGCAGTTATTTGTTTAAAAATACAGTAAAAAATGTGAAATATTATTATAATTTAAAATAACTGTTTTCTATGTGAATATATAGTAAATTGTAATTTATATCCAGTGATCAAAGCTGAATTTTCAGCATCATTACTCCAGTCTTCAGTGTCACATGATCCTTCAGAAATCATTCTAATATGATGATTTGCTGCTCAAGAAACATTTATGATTATTATCAATGTTGAAAACAGTTCATATATTTATGGAAAAATGTGGTACATTTTATTTTTCAGGATTATTTGATGAATAGAAAGAACAGCATTTATTTGAAATACACTGCACAAAATGCTTTTCTTACTTTAGTATTTTTTGTCTTGTTTCCAGTCCAAATATCTAAAAATTCTTAAATCAATATGCATTTAGTAAATTAGTAAAATGACATGTCTTGTTTTTTGGGGAAATAAATTAAAATTAAGTGAGTTTTTGCTTTAAAAAAGCAAAATTATGTGCCAATGTGGTAAGAAAAATAATCTTAATTTAAACAGAAACAAGAAACTATTTTCCTAACCCCACTGGCAGAAAATTTTGCTTGTTTTAAGCAAAAACTTGCTTCCCCCCCTTTAGCAAATGCATCTTGATTTAAGTTTTTTTATGTATATTTGGACTGGAAACAAGACAAAAATACTAAGTAAGAAAAGCATTTTTTGTAGTGTATATAAATTACTTTACTGTCACTTTTGATCAATTTACTGCATCCTTGCTGAATAAAAGATATATGTTTATATGTATGTATATTAAATCTTACTGACTCCAAAGCTATGTTTAATGTATGTACAGGAGTAAAAAAATTTAAAAAGTATTAAACTGATAGTTTATTAAAGCTACGTTTTAGCAAACATGAAACCCCCTTAACCTGTTAAAATCACTGTAATGAAAAGCAGAAACATAATACGATTTAAAAAATCAAAACAATGTTCAACACATAAATAATCAAGTGGTGATTATGTAGATATATGGAGTTTGGCACATTAATATAACTCATCAGTGATTAAATTAAATTTTACAGAGTGAACTATCTGTTTTAGAAATAAAATGTTGCTTTCATGTTTCATAGAAACTAAATGAAACTTTGCGATTAACACCTCAATATTTTACACTCGTGTTCTGCCACTGAACTAGTAATCAAGCTTAAAGCAATCCTGTTTCATATTAGACCGTCAGCAGTTTTCGCCGCCTTCGGCATCTGCTAAAGATCGCAAATGTGATTTAGTGCTAGTTTAACAGTCACGTTTTGTATACTCTGTCGCACATACATCTACACATGAACCAACACTTAAAGCGGGGAGGTTAGAGGGGTTTGTGTTGACCGCCTGTCTGACCGCAATGGTGGGTGGGAGATTTATTTAAGATCAAACAGCGAGCTCTGAAAGCCACACAGGCCACAAAAACGGCAGCCCGGTACATCTTCATTAACAAGAAACATTTCTATTGATTTCATTTTTCCAGCGTTTCAAGTTACACATAAGAAATATGTATGGTGGGGTTAAACGAGTTATCCTGACCCGATTTGTATCGAGCACACTCTTTATGATATTATCTATGGGATCGGTTAGTCAGTGGGTGTCAAAACTATTTGGCTGTAATGGGATAATGCACAGCTGCAGTCCTGATGGTCCGCAGAAGCAGGAGAGACGGCAATTCAATTGTATCCTGCGGGACAATGGCCCAAATGAAAGGAGGTGTAGGGATAAAAGCGGAGCGTCCGATAAAATGTAGTGGGAAAATCTAAAGAACTTTAGTAGTTAAATGACAACCGAATTTCTTATGTTTTGTTTTTGTATTGTGAGATTCTTTCCTTGACATTTTCCCACAAATTCTCTTTTTCTGTATTAGGGAGAAATTAGGGGAAAATTTGCTTTAATGTCATGTAAAAAAAAATATACACTAAATGTTTTTGAAAGAAGTCTCTTCTGTTCACCAAAGCTGATCAAAAATACTGTAAAAATAGTGTAATGTTATTACAATTTAAAATACACAGTTTTCTATGTGAATATATATTAAAGTGTAATTTATATCCAGTGATCAAAGCTGAATTTTCAGCATCATTACTCCAGTCTTCAGTGTCACATGATCCTTGAGAAATCATTCTAATATGATGATCTGCAAGAAACTTTTCTGATTATTATCAGGATTCTTTGATTAATAGGAAGTTCAAAAGAACATTATTTTTTAAATATAAATTTTTAGAACACTATAAATGTCTTTACTGTCACTTTCGATCAATTTAATGCATTCTTGCTGAATAAAAGTATTAATTTCTTTCTAAAAATCTTACCCAAAAAAATTTAAATGGTCATGAAACTGATAAGTAAAATATTTTCTTTTTTTTTCTTTTGGTTTTAGGGTTTTTTTTTGGTTTCATGACTGAAATATGGTGTCACCTCATGTTGCGTTCAAAAGTCTGGCTCTCATCTTGACCTGATCTGTCCAATTTCCTATAAAATAAAGACAAAAAGCACATTAATAAAACATTTACACCTAGAATAGTGAGTTTATGAAGAACAGATCGAACATATATTACACAAATATTTGTGGCACACGACACTCATTAACTGAGTCCCAATTCAGAGTCTGCGTCCTTCGAAGGCTGTATGCATCACAGGGGCGTGACGAAGGCTGTCCCAGTTCGAATGCTTCTTCGAATGCGGCCTGCAAATGCGTCCTTCTTTTCCAGGCCACAAAGGATAGAACAGATGGACCATTCGCAGCCTAGCCTATCTCAAGATGAATTTTATGCAGGTGACGACTGGATTTTTTTGGGAGAAAATGCTGGATTACTCTTTTAAATAATATTGGGTTTCAACTTACTCAAATATCTAACAATACAAATGTAATAAATAAATAAATAATAAAGCAGTTCAAATGTTGTCTTATATCTTTCTTTTGAAAATCGGACAAAAAGACAAGGGTACAAGACTGAATGCATCATGGCGAGTGAAAGAACCACAATTGCATTGCAAACAGTATAATCGAATTAAAAACGATGGAAAAATATAAAACAACACATTTACAAATGTTGATTATACATACAGACACAATATATTTTAAGTTCATTGCAAAATAATGCATACATTTACAAATGCCGTAGAACATCTTTTTAAAAAATGTAATATAAGTCTAAGGTGTCCCATGAATCTGTCTGTGAAGTTTCAGTTCAAAATACCCCATAGACTTTTTTTTTTATTATTTATTTTAACTGCCTATTTTGGGACCTCATTAAATATGCGCCGATTCAGGCTGCGGCCCCTTTAAATCACGCGCTCCTCGCCCCGGGAGCTCGCGCATGCCTTAAACAGCATAAACAAAGTTCACACAGCTAATATAACCCTCAAAATGGATCTTTAGAAAGTGTTCATCATGCAACATGTCTTATCGCATAAGTACAGTGTTTATTTGGATGTTTACATTTGATTCTGAATGAGTTTGATAGTGCTCTGTGGCTAAAGCTAACATTACACACTGTTGGAGAGATTGATAAAGAATGAAGTTGTTTATGAATTATACAGACTGCAAGTGTTTAAAAATGAAAATAACAACAGTCTTGTCTCCGTGAATACAGTAATAAACGATGCTAACTTTAATCACATTTAACAGTACATTAGCAACATCCTAACGAAACATTTAGAAAGACAATTTACAAATATCACTAAAAATATCATGATATCATGGATCATGTCAGTTATTATTGCTCGATCTGACATTTTTCGCTGTTGTTCTTGTTTGCTTACCTAGTCTGATGATTCAGCTGTGCACAGATCCAGACGTTAATACTGGCTGCCCTTGTCTAATGCCTTGAACATGAGCTGGCATATGCAAATATTGGGGGCGTACATATTAATGATCCCAATGTTATGTTGAGATTCGCCTGTTCTTCGGAGGTCTTTTAAACAAACGAGATTTATATAAGAAGGAGGAAACATTGGAGTTTGAAACTCACTGTATGTCATTCAAATTCAATTTTTTATTCTAGGGCACCTTTAAACATGATTGTTTTAAAAATAAGCTGAAATAACAATGACAGCTTCAACAGAAGCAAATAACATTGATTAACAACCTCGTAGCTCACAGTCTGTATTTAAAGGTTTTTAAGTTATTGTTAAAAATCAATGTCCTTATAGAGAAAATGGAAAATATAATTCCTGAACTCAACTTTTGCACTCTGTAGATAGTTTATACTCTTTATTATGTACATAAATGGACCAAGGTGAACATATTTAGACAATTTGTGAACCCTGATTTGTTTTCAGATATATCAATATCACTTTTTTTAAAAAGTCCAGTACAAGAGCAACCCTTTGTAGGCTCAGTTTTTGCAATCTTCAAAGGCATGGCCTTCCGAAGTCTGCATCCTTTGAATTGGGTCAGTTGTCCAGCTGTGCTTGTCAGCAACGGCACCACATATTAAAGAAACAGAACTGATCTATTGCACTAGATAATGGCATGGTTTTACCTAACCAAGCAATCATCATAGAGTTAAACTCTTCTAAGAATAGGTAGTTGTTTAGCAGATGTTTTCATTTATCCAAAGTGACATACAGTACACTAATTACAGGGACGACCTTCCTGGAGCGATGCAACATTTGCTGTCTTGCTCAAGGGCACAATGCTAATTGTTCACGACTCATTCTTTGAAATGTTCAAACTAAAAACCTTCCAGTTAGTGACTCTGGGCTTTAACTGAGATGCCACACCACCTACAGCATTGTTCAGGTCTAAAAAATCCACAAAAGACTCAGTAAACTCGATTCAAGTTTGGTCTTTGGTCGCCTGACTGGCTTTCCTCACACGTCCTTCTGCAGGCCTTCAGAGGGCATATTGATCAGCCTTTATATCCAATAGCTACTCTGCGATTACCGCAGTAAGAGTGTGCTGTAATTCATGCCATTATTTCTGGAGTGCCGCTGCTTTTCATTTATCAGCGGAATGTTTGTGGGAAGATGTTTGCCATCTTTCAGAGGTCTGCAAATGGAAAATTAATCTCGCTCTTGTAATTTAAACGACAGGGACAGACGCTGAAGGTCTCTTTGCATTACCATACCTCTTCTTCTCCGTCGTTCTCCTCATCTAGGTCATGCTATACACCACCTGAAACGAAACAACACAAGACTTCAGCGTTCCTTTACCGGAGTAGGTCTGTCGCCAAACATGACATTAATTTTTACAAAGTTTTAGAGAAAGATACTCTACAAAAGCTTGGAGCAATTTGTTGTTCTCCTTGAGCAAATTAGTCTTTGTGATTTATGTTTATTTATATATTGCATGCCGTATGAATGATGATACATATGCAGTAAAATATACGCCACTTTTTCAATTGCACAATCATTCAAAAGTTTGGGGTCTGTAAGATTAAAGATTTTCAGCATCGTTACTCCAGTCTTCAGTGTCACATGATCCTTCAGAAATCATTCTGATTTGGTGCTCAAGAAACATTTCTGATTATTATCAGTGTTGAAAACAGTTTTGCTGAATAGAAAGTTCAAGTTTTATTTGAAAAATAAAAATTGTGTACACTTTTTTGTCAACAACATTGTAAAGTTGTATGATTTTTTTCTCTGTCCTTTATGATTGCTGCTTATCACACTGTTTGATATGACTCCGGTGAGTTCTTGCATAAAAGCCAAGGCAGACTGTGCAACATCAACATTTTTATGTCAGATTGCATGACATACATATTAGCTAAGACTTTGATCATGATTGACAGGCTATTTCACATCAGTCGTATCAATTGTGACATCCTCTGTGACGTACAAAACTGAAACGTTACCACACAAACCCAGGCAAACCCTGATGCTAGAAAGAAATACGACAATTAATGAAAAAGTAACGGTAACTTTCATATTACAATCATATCTTAAAGGAAAGCTAATTAACATATTATTATATTATATTAACATATTTATTATGAAAGTAATGTTGCATTTCTTTTTTTTTTTTTTTAAATAGAGCAGTGTTGATTTTATGTTCATGATGTTTTCATGTTTAAGTCATTTTTAGAGATGCACAATATATCAGCCATTATATCGGTATCGACTGATATATGTTCATTTTTAGTGTTATCGTTATTGGCCCAATAAGAAAATTTGGCCTATATATTAAAGCTGATAAATACTGAATAATTTCCTTCTGCTGAGACACTTCAGATGCACACTGATGGTTTTGAATTGCTTGAAATATGATTGAAATCACTTGATTGAAAAAATACAGTGCAACGTGCAGCTCAAGTCTGTCATAAAAACTATAATGAGAACAATATAATTTTAATGAGGAGACTTTTGGTTTTGTAATCAGGCTCTCAAAAATTATATAAAAATTAGATTTTAGATTTCTCAGCCAATATATAGTTTTTTTGGCTTTCAAATATAATGAATTATCGGTTATCGGTATCGGCAGAAATCTTTATATCGGTGCATCTCTAGAAATTTTGTTGCGTTTTTGTCATTTTTATCTTTTTTTTTTTTTTTTTTTTAAATAAGTCTATGTAGTTTGTATTAAGTTTTAGTTTATTCTGTTATTTAGTACATATTATCATCAAATCACACTGTGCTCCTATTGGTTGTGTATTATACAGACGTCACACTCACACTCAGAAGCATTTAATCAGGTGTCGATGAGCATGTCCATCTTTTAATGATTAAAAAAATCACAGACAAAACTCCACCAAATCACTGCTTTAAATATGCTGAGATATTTGAGAAACTCCAAGGCACAAGATCAAGCGCAGACTCCAAAAGCAGTGGATGATGTTGTACGGCGGTCCCGTGAAAGATGAGATGACGGATTCTAACTCTGATGGATGGATACAGCAGTCATTGTACGCATCCATCTCTTCTGGCAGCGTGTCAAAGCCCACACACCGCTCTCTGTCCGTCCGAAACAATAAACCTTCACATTCAGCTTCATTGGGCCCGAGCTAAAATCAAAGCGGCCCTGACATGTCTTCTAAATCCAATCATAGGTCAATAGCTGGAATGATTGATTGGCTTCAAATCCAATTGCATCTTCCCAGGCCTGTGCTTTGGGCCCTATTAGAGATTGGCATTGGCAGGGCCTGTCTTGGGAGTCCCGGCATCGTGGGAAGTGTCTGTCTGCCAGCTCTCTTTAATTGCCTTATTATAGCAGCCAAGAGTTCTGGATTGGCTAGTGCTTATTAGCCTGATTGAGGCTGGTAACGGGGCGAGATCGAGCTGAGGTCTCGTTGAAGGAAATTAAGCTGCTGTGCAATATAACGCTGCAGAAGAAACAAACAAAAACGTAAATGGTACAGTCCAGGGGGATTCAATTAAAGTTCCAAGAGGTCCGGTCTCTGAATTTTCTTCCCAGCGGAGGTCCAGACAATTGTACACTCCAAGAAATGCTGGGTTAAAAACAACAAAAGTTGGGTTGAAAATGGATTTACCCAGCAATTGGGTTGTTTTAACCCAGTGGTTGGGTTAAATGTTTGACCAACCTGCTGGGTAGTTTTATTTAACTCAACTATTGTTTAAAAATTACTGTATTGATGCTTAAAATGAACCCAAAGTTAAAACAACAAGTTAAAACAACCCAATCGCTGTGTTTGTCCATTTTCAACCCAACTTGGGTTGTTTTTAACCCAGCATTTTTTAGAGTGTAATAAATGTTCATCTTTTGATTATTATTGTTGCCTCTAGTAATTATGTGTCTGATTTTTCATTTCCAACATGGTTTGGGTTCATTTTAAGCCCGCCATATAGTCATTTTTAAACAATAGTTGAGTTAAATAAAGCTGTCCAGGGGTACGTTTCCCGAAAGCATCGTTGGTGAACCATGGTCGTAAGTCCCATTGAAATCTATTGGAACTTGCGACTATAGTTCACTTTGGGAAACGCACCCCATCACGTTGGGCAAACATTTAACCCAACCGCTGGGTTTATCTATTTTCAACCCAACTTGGGTTGTTTTTAAAAAATTGCATGTAAGGCAGGTTTTGTATTAACTTCTAAGTCTAATTATAAAATTATTAGTCCAATTCAATTTTAAAATACAATAATTTACACAGTTACTGTCATAACTTGTTTTCAAGACAAATTTATTTTAACATATATTAAATAATTAAGACATTACTAACAGGTAAAGTAAACATAATGAATATATAAGCTAATAAAGTGCATATATTCCCCTCTAGAGTTCATTTCTCTAGTGAACTAACATGCTGCGGACACTGAATGACTTGCCTGAGGTGAATGTAATGCTACGTGAGGTCTTATTCTCAAACTGTTTTATTGATGTCTTTCTGCGGTTGAAACACACGTAAACATACAGTATCTATGCACAGATCATCTGTTCTTCTTCTTTTGCACTTTTTTCTGTTGTTGCATTACCGTGTGCACTACCTTCTGGACTGGAGTGTGGATCACCTGTATTCATCGTCTGAATGTAAGCACTGAACCGTGACGTCCGTACTGTACAGTTCAGGCCGAATACATGTATCATTACACCCCTATTTATTACGAAATGCCCTTAATATGCTGATTAATACTGCTAAATGTCTGGAAAAGACAACTAGTCACAAACCTGGTTTAGTTAACCGGTCAAAATCATCTGTATGACAGATAAAAATAACTGTATTTGCTTTTTAAAGCGTTTTATTTTGCTGCTCAGTGTTTCTGCTACTGTTGTTAAAATAACCACGTCATCTGCAGCTCTTAATGTGGTGCTTAATGTCTTTAGCGGGAGAGAGTAGCAATGCGCACAGAGCGGAAAGGGCTTGAATGAAGCATGTTTGGCTTTAGATAAAAATATTAGAGGATGTAGCACCGAAAGATCATTACCATATACATCTCTGAGTGCTTGTGGTGTGAACAGCTCTGTTGATTTGATGCACTGCTCACTTTAAACTGTAGAAATGGAAAAATGGCACAATTATGTCTGGATGGAACCACTGGTGTAGTCCTTCTTTAATCAAACGAGTCTGGTGTGGTTGTAAGGTTTAAAACGAGCCATTTTGTTGAGTCACTTTGCTGAGGCCTGCAAAACCAGGTCATCTTGTTCTGGTTCAATTTTTTTTATCTTTACAAATGCAACAGATTATCAACCGGACTTTTGAACTTTCCTGCAAGAGCAGATTACAGAGGAAACCAAGGCAGAGGTTGTGCATGAACATCATGTAGACTGAAGAACACATCTGCTAATAATTGCCAGTGATTGTTGGATGTTGTAAAGGTACGACATGCAAATTGATAAGACCTGCATATCACACCATAAACTTGCATATATTGTTTTTTAAAAAACAACAGTTCGACTGTGAGACTTTTGATGCATAGCAAGATGTGCAACAGCCGCTTTGTTTACATTGCACAGAAAATAAGAACCATATAACTTCATTTTCTTAATAACAACAAGTGATAATTAAGTCATTCTAAATGCATTGTGGAATTAAACACTACATTAGGGACTAACCAGGATGAAAAGGGTGCAAGTTGGGGTGTTAATGGTTAACACGGGCTGGTCCCATCACTGGATTCCTCAGCCAGTATTAGCGGCTGTAAAGATAAGCAGTGTTCAGAGTTTGGAGTCCAGAGGCTGTGGCTAACATTGAAGACTAGGATGATACCAGCAGGTGCTCAGTTACTTGTGTCGGAGCCCTAAAGAAGAGCAGAAGTTAAGAAAGGTCTCTGCCGTATGTCTGAGGGTAAGTATGGGCCTCAAACCAAGCTTTAATATGGGTAATTCATGAGGGAATCTAAGAAAATAGCATTGTTTATATAAATACTTAAAATATAATGCATGCATTTATTATTATTTAAGTGGTAAATCATCTGCAATAAGCTTAAATTAAGCTTTTTTAGAAATAAATACAGATGTGCACATGTTTTGCACTTGTAATTTAAGTTATTATTGAAGTATCATTAATAATTATTAAAAGAGTATTACAATTAATAATTTATATATATATATATATATATATATATATATATATATATATATATATAGCTGAAGTTTAAACAATTTAAATTAAAGCAGAGAATATATAAATAAAAAGTAATTCAAAATAATAATAAAAACTGTAATAGTATCTTAGTGCTTTGTCTGGGAATTCTGTGAATTTCAATGGGATTTGTGTTGCAAGTACGTCAAAGAAAACACAATCTGTTACTGTAAACACTTTGAGCATATGTGATGTTAGATCAGATCAGTTCTCACCTCGTCTGGGTCCTGGTCAAATTAGGCGGACGCAACAGTTGTCCAGCAGGAGAGCGCATCATGACAGAGGAAGTGCATGTGGAACGGCTGACAGCACATTAGTGCAGCTCTCAAAGCGTTAGACGGGGCACATGAGCCAAATCCAATAGAGTCTGAGCTCCGAGCAGACAGCCTAAAAGGTTTGTAGCAGCGCTGTGAAATGAACAGATCAACAGAAGCACTGTAATTACCGAGCAATTAACGAGCCGGGTCTCGGCAACATGATACAGTACACAAACAGAGAAAGGGGCATCAGAGTAGATAAAGGTGTAAAGACAGAAATACAGACAAGAGGACAAGAATTCAAGACTAGCGAAAGAAAATGCAGAGAGTAAATGAGACCTCTTCACCGTCTCAATACTTTGTTCTATACAGCAATGAGATTAAATGGAGAGCAAATTGAGACCAGTTATGTTTTTTCTGGGGGAATAAAAATAGTCAGTAAGAGTTTTGAGCTATAAAATTAAAATGGACATCAGCTCTGACCACTTGCTCTTGGAAGAACTTGATAAGAAAAGATAGAGTTCATATTGAGATCTGAGCATCACAAAGTTGTTGAAACTCTAAAGACAAACAATATTTCATGCAAAAGAAAAACATTGGTTGCAAAAGTCCTCATTTAATCGCATTAATGTCTACACCCTAAAAAATGCTGGGTTAAAAACAACCCAAATTGGGTTGAAAACGGGTTGTTTTAACCCAGCGGTTGGGTTAAATGTTTGCTCAACCTGCTGGGTATTTTTATTTAACTCAACTATTGTTTAAATATTACTGTATTGCTTGCTTAAAATGAACCCAACGTATGTTGGAAATTAACATTTATTAATATGTTTTGTAAATGAACATTTATTAATAAGTTTAATGAATTAAAACAAAAAACATTTATTAAATTGCTTATTAATAAATGTTTACCTTTTGATTATTATTGTTGCCTCTAGTAATTATGTGTCTGATTTTTAATTTCCAACCTGCATTGGGTTCATTTTAAGGTTAGACATATAGTAACTTAGTAGCTGAGTTAAATAAAAACTACCCAACATTTAACCCAACCGCTGGGTCAAAACAACCCAACCCAACTGGTTTGTTCATTTTCAACCCAGCATTTTTTAGTGTAGGACCAGTGTTATTATTAACTAAAACTATTAACTATTGAAATAATTAGATTGATATTAGATAAAAAAACATAAACGAAAATTAGAAATGTTGCACTGGCAACTAACTGGAAAAAAAAATATATATATTTTAAGTAATAAAGAAAATTAAATGAAAAGAAATATTTAAAAAACAATAACTAATAAAAATGACAAAGCACATAACAAAATTACCAGAACTTAAATTGAAATCAAAACTGAAAACATAAAAATAGATGCTCATCCAGAATATTACTATAATAGTATATAAATAATAATAAAAAGTAATGCTAAAGAATTTGCTTTCCTTTGGGCAGAAAAAAGCACCCTTAAAAGGGAACAAGTTCTCAAACTAAAAGTGGGAAGTGCCAACAAAGTAAATCTTGGGCTTTTCTGGGCTCTAGAGGTGCTATCTCTGTCTTAAGCGGGAGCAATCACTCCTCTGACACATTAATAATTAATCCCAGGGAGTAGTTAATTATTTATGTTAATTGCTGATTTAAGTTTCCTTCCCCAAACACAGAAACACAGGGGGTTGGGAGAACAACAGGAGTTAAGGTCAAACAACCAGGCGTCGAGAGGCAGACACTTTACTCAATCTGTTTAACCCTGCTTTGTTAGCTGCCATCGACTGTGTCACAAGGGACGACCGCCGCATACCAACACAGAGGCTTTAATGATGCACGGCGTGCTTTATCCCTATATATACGATTAATGTAATGTTTTCTTGTGTTGTTTTCAGAATGGCGGCGAGTTGTCTTCAGAGGTACAGCAGAATATCTGACCTCTTGCTTTCAGTAACAAGGATTCATCCTGTTGTGGAACACAAATCCAACAGGGAATCTCTGTTACTGGGGGTTAAGGTTCAGCGTTTCACTTGGTGGAGGTCAGAAGGCATGGGAGACACCTTGAAATCAAAGCAAATGACATTGAAAAATGCAACATGAGTAGTGTTAACATGCATTGACTTCCTATTAATTGATCTGTGTGATGAGAGGCCAAGGCTCTAATCAAGTTTTGCATAAAATTAACAGCATAGAACATAATTTCCAATTAGGTTTTTGAGAGAATATGAGAACATATAAAGCTCTTGTCTATATTTGTCTATATATTACGGCTACATTCAAAACCATTGTTTTTTTGTTTTTTTTTATGCACTAGTCAATTTTGAGATTTTGGTTTATTTTGCTTCCATAACCGGTCTTTTTTGAGACAAGTGGGAAGAGACACATTTAAGTGTGCACTTTATTACACATCTTTAATTACAAACAATAAAAGGTAAGTTTTTTGGTTGAAGTGAGTCTCTAATATGTCAACAAAATTAAATAAATTTTGAACCTGGGTTTATGCAATGTTCAGATTTCTGTTCTGGACATTTATGCAATTAGACATTTAATTAGATAATGCCTCATTTGCATATTAAACATAACATTTTAGAAAACTTGTAATACAAAACAGTTGTCTTAATGTACTGTGATTAATCACCTGAGGAAAGCATGGTGGTCTATTAGCTACATTTTTTCCCTATTCACCAGTGGTGCATTACCTTAAAGGAAATAAAAACAGTTTAAGTGTATAAAAAGGGGGAAAAAAAACATTGTGAAAATGGATTTGGAAGACATTCACAGTCTGTTTACCAGATTCCACTGCATTGCCCTTTCAACTCCGCTTTTAAAACATCCCATTTGCCCCTTCCTTAGTTTCACCCCAATAGTTACTGGACAGGATCGGCCCAAGAGAGGTTGAGAGAGGGGGACCGCTGTTGTTTACCTGTCATGGCCTGCCTGGCCTCCGCTCTTCAATGCTTCTCCCCCGGGGTCTTCCCATCTCCTCTGTTGTTCCCAAGACAACAATCCCATTTCGTTTGGTTCTTCTCAAACTCGCAGGGGTCTCGGGAGGCTCTCAATTAACTAGCTAGTCAACGCTCCACAAGCAATGCTGCAGAAAGGAACAGAAGCGGGATATCAAACAGACTGTAAACATTAAAGACTTCTCTCCCCTAAGGGTGATGGTGGGAAAGAAATATTCAGTTTAGTTTTATAAATTATATAAAGGTGCATTGTTTTGTTTCTGCACCATTAATGGAACTGCAATGACTCTTATCAAACAGGTTTATCAAACACTCCCCCTTCTGCTGATTGGTCAGATAAACATGTAGCCCCGCCCACAACCTGAGAAGTAAATGTTTGAGCCATTTAGCACAAACTTAAATGTTTAATTATATCAATTATTGTTTTGTGTATAGAGTATTTGTGCATAGTAATTAAATATGCAAATTCACTTATGATCCAAGACATTAATGCAAAGACAATGTTGCAATATCCAGTAGAAAACATTTTTCTTATTAAAAATGATGTGAAATGTTTTTTTTTTATATATATATATATAAAATATATATATTATATATATATATATATATTATTTCAACATGCAGTTTATGGTTTATTCCAGTGACATCATCATATCTCCATCAGGTTCTAGACTGCATAATGTTTCTGGAAATGGACTTATGGGTAATCTCTGATGTCAAACTGACTCCCCCTTCCTGCTTCAAATCAAGCCATAAATCACGGTGGCGACATTGTTGTCTTTAAACAGATTTCAAAGTGCATTCGAGTAAGAAAATGAAAGCATGACCTAGAAGCAAACAACAAATGATGGAGTGATACTCTACAAGTGCAACTTTTTTTTGCTGCATGAAACAATCTTTGAAGGTTGCAGAGTGTGACTCATTTTCATTGGAAAGGAAAGTTAACTGATTTAAATAATTGAGTAATTAACTGATTTAGAAAAATAATACAAGTAACTGAGCCTCTACATTTATTTCATCACATTTCAGGGTAAAAATATCTGAAAGTAAGATAATATGTTCTGGCTATTAATATCATGCCTGTATTGTTGTGGCCATAGGTATAAATATCTAACTCTTACAGCACAATGATCAGACACATAGTGTCATTTTACTTCTGTGAAGTAACTAAATATGTTTTTGCTTCTACAAATTAAACAATATTGCAGTCAGTGTGTTGTTTTGACCTGTAGTTAATAAGCTGAACATCACAGGTCTCATTGCATCTGCCTGTCAGAGAAAGTGTTAAAGGTAGTACGAACTGACAGCAATATATGGTTCTATATATATACTAGCTCTTTATATTGTTGCATGGGTTTTTATTCTATTTAAATAACTAAATGTCAGTGAGAAGAAGAAAAATAAAACAATTTTAGAGAACAATCTGCATATATGCTCACTCATTTGAAGGTATCTTGAGTAAAATGGCTCTATATTTACAGTAACTAAGCACATACTAAAGACCTGAACAGTAAGTGATGCAACCTGTTCTACAGAATACTGAAGTTGGTTGCCTATAACCGTATTAAGTCAACAGGAGTTCAAGGGCCACTGACCTGATGAAAATCTACTAATTTATTGCAAAAATAATAAAAAGACACCAAAAACATACAATGATTTGAATTCCCATATTCTATGATGAACATGTTTTAAAGATATGTTTTATCAGGTTTAAAGGTTAATCTCATATACATAAATATATTGAATATATTAATATTTTGAATGATTAATATTTGAAAACTTTTTGCCTGCCAAGTTCACTTAAGTCAATACAACCAACATGCATGACGACATTTTGTTGTCATGTAACAAGAAAACTATAAAGCAGGGAATATTATCACCCTTATGGAAGCTTGTTTCCGCATTGAAATAAAAAGGTACTTGCGACTTTTCTCACAATTCTGACTTTTTTCTTGCAATTATGAGTTTATATCTCATAATTCTACTTTTTTTCTCGGAATTGCGAGATATAAACTCAATTGACCCTTCGCCGGGAGTTTGATTGACAAGCGATCTAACCAATCATAATGCCGAATCCGCCATTTTGTCTGACAAAGCAGTCAGGAGTTAGAAGATTAACCTCGGTGGACTTGAACTTGAAAAATGGTGTGTACTGACGTCTTTCTGTGTTTGAAACAACATACCTTCTGATGTTCATTCATGTTTATTTGATGCTATGAATTAACTAGGAAGAGATGATCGGTTCACGAGCTGCTTGAGCTGAGGCGTTACAACAATCTGTCACGACATATTAAAGAGCCACAAAACATTTTTTATTGTTCTAATTTCTTAAAAAATTACACAATTTGAAAGCTTGGACTTATATAATAAGTAACCTGCTTTGTCTTGTCTGTCGGCATGTTGTCAGTGTCCTCTTTGCTCCGCGATGTATTTTTTACTGTGTTCACTGTGTCCGACAAGGGCATGGCTTGTCGGACAAAGCAACAGTAACTAAGGGGGGCGGGTCCTTGCGAAGGGTCAATTGCGAGCTATAAAGTCAGAACTGCGAGTTATAAAGTCAGAATGTCCAATTGTGAGGGAAAAAATACTGACTTTTATCTCAGAATTGCAAGTTATCTATATCTCGCAATTCTGAGAAAAAGTCATAATCTTTAAGTAAAGTAAAACTTTAAGACTTCTAAGTGCATTTAACGTCAGAAATGTAAAAAATGTGAAATTATTGGATTATTGGATTATTGGACCTTTTCATGACACATCAAATGGAAAATGGTAGAACTCCAAGAAAAATGCATGATATTCATGATTCAAATACTTTTTACCTTATTATTAAATACTGATTATTGATTACACAAGTGCAAGAGATTATGATTAGATTATGATTATGAGTCGTTTTCATGAGGCTGTCAACATGAAGTTCATTTTAATATTTTCTTAACCAGATTTTGAAATGTTAATTTCATCTAACTGATGTGGGTCATTTTGATTGAACTTGATGCAATGTTTTACAGAGACAAACTAACTCACAACACCACAAAACATCACAGAATCCATCAAATACATTGGTAATACTTACTAATATTTGTGATGTCTCTAAAAATGATGTCACTTCCTGGAGGATAATGTCTTCCTCAAGGTTTGGCTGCACAGTTAGCCCCTGCTGGTAGATGTTGTAACTACAACAACTATCTTTCTTTTTTGATTATTAATTAAAACTAAAATTTTGACATCTTTACACTTTTTGAGTGTAAAATTTCATTCAATATTTTAAGATATGATGATGATGATAATGAGAAGAAATATATATAGATAATAATATCATTGCATTCTTTCAGACACAATACTTTTGCCGTTCCTTCAGCATCTCCTCACCCAGAAAACACATGTCAGAATCTGTCTTCATCTACTTCACGTCTGTCCCAGTCGCCCCATCTGTCAAAGCCGGATCTCATCCTCTGTGCCAACCCAGAGAAATGGAGGAGGAGCCAAGGAACTAGCTGAAAGACAGAGATGGCAGTAATTTCATTCTGCATCTTTCTGCTTCTCCATGTTGACTTTTATTAGAGGATCAATATTGTGGGAGTTGCAGCAGTTCCATGAGATGGAAAAGTCCTGTAATCACAGATGAAGTGTATCGGCTGTCACTGTCAAAACCCACCCCGGAGTTTGACTCGTGCGGCCGGAGTGACCAAACCACTGACCCCAGAACCAAAGGCATAGGACGGAGAAATCACAAATGAGATCTCTTTAAAATCTCAGCTGTTTCTCTTGCACACAACAGATACTAAAGTCTGAACATCCAACTGCATAAATATTCAGACTCTGACTTTTTTCTATCTTTTGTAAACATCTAGTCTGTTTATTTTTCCTAATAAATTCCAGGAAAAACCTAATTGGTTTCTATAATTCGTAAGAATTTGTATGACCTAACTCGTACATTTTCGTAGTTTTTTTTTAATTTTATTCTTTTTATTTTTATTATGTTTGTGAGCATTACAAAGATGACATTAATGATATACAATTTTGTAGTATACAACATATCAACATTATGTACAATGTCATCTGAACATACAAAAAAAAAAATATATATATATATATATATATATATATATATATATATATAAACAATAATTGCAAACAGAAAAAGATAAAGAAGAAAGAAAAATTAGCAGAAGAAAAGAAAAGAAAAAAAAGAGGGTAAGATATTAATTTACATTTCAATTAGACTATACAAATTTAAATCATTACAAATTGAGGTTGTTCTTCTTGCTTTCTTATTTACAGAGGATTAAATAGTGTTAAGGTACATTTTAAATTCTTTAAAAAAAACAAACAAGAAAAATTGGTTTGTTGTCAGTGAATTTACATTTATGTATATAGAATGTGCCAAGAATATAAATTAAATTTATAACAAAACAAGTTTTGTTTTTTTATTAGAATCAGAATCAAAGTGGCCAAAAATAATATATTTTAGAAGTTACAGATATATCTTGTTGGATATTAACTTTAATAAATCTTTCAATATCTTTCCAGTTGTTCAGTACGTTTTCGTAGTTCATACAATCACCATAAATCCCAGCGACGGGTAAGTTTAGGGTAGGGTGACCACTGACCACCCGTCCCGTGTAGCGCGTGCGCACACAGCGTTTGAAGCCCAATTCATGCGTCCCGCAAATTGAGACCGTGTCACGCACAGGGGCGCCCCCAAGGGGTGGCCATGGCCACCCCTGCATAAACTCTGGCCACCCCTGTATGATTTTGCATTGGGTACTATTAATTTAAATGCATAATGTAAATTCACAAGTTCATGAAGTGAAAGAAAATAAAATGCCACCAAAAAAGATAGATTGACTGACGCCACCAGAGTAGCTGTTTCACTGCCACCAAGAGTCTAGTAATGTCTACAGACCTGAATTTCAAATGTTATTTATACTGTGAAGAGGGTTGGTTAGGGGTGTGCGATTTTATCATAATTGTTGTTTTAATGATGCACAATCGATCTGACATCCCTGTATGTGATGTTGTCTTGTAGATTAGACAGTGTCGGTGCGTATTTAGAGTGCACGCTTTCACTGTGTTAATAAATATCACATGAAGAGTGCCGTTTATCTCCAGACATCAGCATAACAAATGTTGTATAAATTTTATTCATGTTTACATTTTAGACATCATTGCCTGTTTCTGCACAATTTCGCCAACGAATATAGTTCAGATCAAATCCAGAGCATTAAATTGCGTCCCTGAGCAACAAATGCCGCTGTTTCTTTACTGAATGAATCAGCTTTTTAAACGAATAAGTTGAATCAATGAAAATTGGAAAAGATAGGCTACAAGTGACGACGAGGGAGCTTCAGTTGAACAACAGTGAACTGCGGTCAGATGAGATGTTGTCAGACTATGTCAGTAAAATTCAGAAAAATTAACAGGTCCAATCAGCTGTTATTCTGTGCTCGTGGCGCGCACTCAAGAATTGCATACGCAAATGCGCCGGCGCGCGCTGCATGATTACTTTATTATAGCTTAAATAAAGCCCAAAAGAATACGAGCAATGACTGTCATTGCTCTGTTGTAAGTTAAGTCATGATATTACCACACATGCGATTAAAGCTGCCTCAAAACTGTGAATGCATGTATTTGTTAACATGGTTTTAAAGCTATTGTTATCCAATTTGTTGGCCTTAAAGCGTCTTAAAAATGCACATATGTACACCAGAGAAATCTAAATTTAGCAAATTATATTTTAGGACCTTAGTTGAAACACCACAAACTAAAATTATTATTAAGAAGTTAAGGGTAAAGAGCCCAACTAAAGCAAACACTCATTTCCACGATGGTGGCTTAAAAATTGTGATTTTTCTCCTTTGGTGATTCTGCTTGTTCGTCTATATCGGATGTCCAGAAGACGTCAAAAAAAGTCGTCATAAAAACTTTCATTATGGCCCCTCAGTGGACGCTTTTTCAACCTGAGACAAGACCTCAAAAAGATGTAATTTGCTCAGTGGGAAACCATAATGCAATCTGAATGCAAAATGTGTATTTCTACAAATGTGCACACTTTGGGGCTAAAACGGTGTAGGTATGTGTATGCAAATAAGTGGGACCGAACGTGACTGAATGTAAATGTTTGTGTCCTCATTATTCTATTAATATCTACCAATTGATTTTGCATGTATGTATATGTATATAGGACATACATTTAGAAAAAAAAAACACATTGGTTGGCCTATTCATGAGCATACATCAGCAATTACACATGTTTAGGGGAATAGGGCATTATTAACATATCATGTAAGGTGGTATGTGCTAGAAATGAGTAAACCATTATCAGTGAGTCTGCCCATGGGGTGGAGTCACCGCCTCGCCAGGCAGTGTCCCACATTGTCCCTCAGAAACATAGCCCTTGTCCCCCCTTGGGCTTATTAGCAGGTGGTCACCCTAGTTTAGGGGCGGGATTAGGGGTGGTCGTACGTAGTTATGTAAAATAGTACGTTTTTGTAATATTCAAATCGTACGTACGCTTAATCTAGCCCTATCAACGTTAGACAAACCTCTCAAACTATTTTAAACAAACAAACAAACATTTTAAATTGTATAAATCTACAATAACGTAATTAACAATACCTATGTTTTGTCGACTGTCAATCGTCACCTGTAACGGGAAACGCTCGAGCTGCTTGCTGTTGTTATATTTACTTCCTGACGCAGGTTCGGCGACGTCACTTTCCCGCCGGAACGCGCTCCCTCAGCTGGACTGAGTGGCAAAAGAACCTGCTGCATGACTGGATTTAATAGGATAAACTGCGAAAACGCGAGTAAAACAAACGATTACACTAAAGGTTGGGCTCGAAAGTGTTCCTCATGACATGTCAAATGGATATTGACATGCAGCCAGGAATCGTGTTTCCTGACATTTATATGTGCCTGATTTCGACGCCGGGGAAATACATAAAGCAAATCTGCCTGTGAATATTTTATAGCCTATAACTACAATATAGGTAGGTTTAAATATCATCATATTGTCCAGCCCTAAAACTTGTATAGTTTTTGTCATTGTTTATTTAAAAACACCCAATTATGCAGAATATAAGATGATATTTAATTGATGAGCTGCCAACACAATATATAACAATACAATGGTATGAATTTACCTCAAAATCCAACAATTTGACAAAATGATAACTGCAAATCCATGTTTCTCTGCCTGGAGTCCATTTGCTTTTTTTTCTGTAGCTTTCAGCAGTCTATAAAAATATAGCCTACCTCAGGTTTTGTGTCAAAGCTATTTGCACATCAATCACAAAGCTCTTTCCCGTTTTGGATGTTTTGTGTGTTTTTGCGGCATTCACGCTAAAAACTAATGCTAACGGTCGACGGTGACGTCATGTGCTACCCTCTATTTGGCGCCAGGAAAACCCAAACGGACAAACATGTTTGAAAATACGGTCGAAACGCTTCTTGTATGCATAATATACATGATTTCAACTATTATTATCTGTAGTATACTATGTCTGTACGTTTTAAAGATCTCAAAAAAGGAAATAAAATCTTTAAAAGTCACGTAAATTAATAATACATATATATTATTTATTTATTTATTTATTTATTTATTTTTTATTTTTTTTAATTAAAAAAATGTGACGCTGATGACTGGAGTAATAATGTCTAATGAAAATTCTGCTTTGATCACAGGAATAGAGTAGGCTTACCTCAGGGATGACGTGTTTTTGTAGGCCGACCCGGAAGTTAGTGGCGCACAGGTTCCCTCGATTTTTCCCATAAACTTTTGGAAAATCCCCAAAAAATAAGCTCTGTGTTCATCAAAGTGTTATAACACTTACACGTTTTGTCTATCAAGATCATCTTTACAAGTTAACACAACATTTATACATTTTGAAGCCTAAATAAAGTGGTCAGATATAAGAAGCTAACAGTAGGCTATAAACGGACTACAGCACACCATGGTCGCGGATCAACGTCAAGCTTCCTCAAACTCTATTTAAAAACATGCTCGCTGATTATGATCTGCGCTGTTATGAATACTTATCCACTTTTTCATGAGAAATGCTGTCCAAATGTCCTGTTTGTCATGATGACGTATAAAGTCCCCGCCAAAGGAAGTAGTCCCTTTTAGCAGCTTGTTAGCAACTGCCGTTTTTAAGACACAATAAAGGTTTAAAAAAATCACAAGCGGGTTTTAACTGGTGCGTTTTATGCCATAGATCAAAACGTGAAAATATTTAGAGACTTTGTTAACCACAGACCTTATTCAGGTGATTTAGCAAAAACCCATTCGAAAAACCCATAGACTTTAGCGCGATGGAACCGGAAATCCTAAAATGCTAACTCGCTGCTGGGTTTTGCGTACAAAAACACGTTATCCCTGAGGTACTCTATAAATTACATTATAAAATATATTCACATGCAGAAAACACTTATTTTAAATTGTTATAGTATTTTGATTTTGACTTTTGTGATTTCCAGATCTAAAAAAATCTTTAAAAGTCACAAAAATCTATTTTAAAAAAATTCAAAGCTAATTTTATTTATCAGCTCTCTTAGATTTAATCAACTAGATGGGGCTCTTTGTGAATGCAGTCTTTATAAAATGATTTTTATAAAAAAAATATTATGACCAATTCATGTAAATTCATTAATCAAAAAAATAAAAAGCAAAAGGGAAATAAAAGCAAAACACGCACAGTTTTGATAGAGGAATTTAAATAATGCTACTCTAAAATGCATCATTATGACATCATGCACTTTGAGTCAAGGTTAATGCCCCTCTCTATCTCAATGTCCACCTGTCTCTCACTGATCATTCACTCTCTTTTATCACTTGTTCCTCTCTTGTTGTCCTTCTCGCTTTCCCTCCCTCTCTCTGTGCTATAAGTACCATGGTACTGAATGTATAATTCATACCTGCTAATGGGGAGCCGGTGCTGTAGAACCAGAGCCTCAGGTATCGGATCTCTGCTCTGGTCACCGGACACCGTGCTGTATGCAGTAACGTATACTTTAATTACGGCTCTGGTGGAAGCTGCACGGGCTCAGGTGTCCGGTGACTTTGGGAATGTGTCAATGGCCCGGGATGGAGGGCCGCTGACAGCTGTGTGCGCTGAACATGTGTGGATCGGATTAAATATTATGCACTAAACTACTGCATCCGTTTCGGAGGAAGTCAGTCAAACATTTGTGGGGGAAATGTGGGATGAAGTAACCAAAAAAACACCAAAGCTACCAACGTTTTTTGGACATTATATGGTATTATCATAATATTCTTTGAGAAAAGCAATGCCAAGCTACAGTTGTATGGGCTCTATTCCCAAATAAATGGTATACATGCTCTGTAAGTCACTTTAAAGTGCCTGCCATGTGCATTAAATGGGTCATTGACGAATAAGGTTTTTAAAAGTGTAAAAAAAAAAAAAGTATAATGAAGATATAATTAATTTTGAAGTTTTATTAAGTGTAAACAATGAGATTATGTGATTTTTATAATCAATTAACACTGCTTTTGTCATTTTTTACAAGATGGACAAAATTTTCCACCAAAAAAAGGTCATTTGGTTTAAGCAAAATTTCGGTTTTACCAAATTACATTTTTGGATATACCGAATGACCATATCTTCAATCAATGCTAACAGGCTGATATCTAGCTAGCTAGCAAAAGGACAATCAAACATTTTATATTTAGTACAAGTTTTTAAAATATGACAACATTTTCATAATTTATAGCGATTGTACCGAATGACCTGATGTTTCAGGACATTAATTTTTCAAATAGTTAAGAGAGAGTTAGTTACTTTGCTTCATGACCATGTGGTCCTTTGCAGGTGTCTGAATGATGTCACATCCTGTCACATGATATTGACGCATGATTGACTTGATCTAAAATAGTCTCTTTATATTTGTTACTCCAAATGACATCAGTCAGAGAGATGTAGTTGTACTAACCTTACATACTTTGGATGTCATATCTTTGTTTTTTATTAATATTAAGGCCTTTGGATAAAAAATGAGCTGTCACGTCATTGACCCATATATATATATATATATATATATATATATATATATATATATATATATATATATATATATATATATATATATATATATATATATATTATATATATGACAAAAAACACAACAAATACATACTTTGGATGTCATATCTTTGTTTTTTTATTAATATTAAGGCCTTTGGACAAAAAATTATATATATATATATATATATATATATATATATATATATATATATATATATATATATATATATATGACAAAAAACACAACAAAATCACTAAAAATTTTATTAAAATTAAAATAAATAGAAAAATAAAAAATAATAATTCAAAATATTATTAAAAACTATAATAGTATGAAAAAACTAGTTATTGAGTATCACTAAATCTACCTAAATACATTATTTATACCAACAAAACTAACATTTATGGGTTAAAAGAAAGAAAGAAATAAAATATAAAAAATGTTTCTCAACATTTCTCATTTTCATGTAGTTTTAAGTTGATCTAAAAACTGAAACTAAAACTGAAATAAAATAATAAAAACTATAGACATAAAACTACATTAAAAAACAAAAATGTAAATGGCAAAAACACGCTTAAAAAAGTAAGTTACCTGGTTGCCTAAAAATTTGATTTAATACAATGAACGTGATTGATTTAATCAACAGAAACTCAAAATATTATGTTATCTGAACCACATTAATTATCTAAGTTGATTTGACAAGAAAAAATATTGTGATAACAAATCATGAAAATAATTTTTCACAGTGTAGCTTAATGTCAATAGAAACTAACAGCTTTTGTGCCCCTAAAGATATAATTTTTCCACATTTCTGACCCTTTTTTGTCAGAATTACAAACAGACACTGAAAGAGCAAAAGACTTTGAGGGAGAAAAGGGAAAGGGCGTGATCATTTTCTCTCCTTTTTGGCCCGTAATCTTTTTTAAAGCTGATTAAATATTTAGCGAGCCGAGGGAGTTCGCTCGACGTGCAGTAATGATTGATGGCTGGACGGGAGTGCAGAAGTTAGCACTAAAAAACATGCGATCGGGTTACGGTCCTTATCAATGTCACACCCATTAGTGTCTCCTAATAGTAACCAATCAGTCGCAGCGTCGGCCTCAATTTCCTTCAGGACACTTCCACACGCTCTCAGCCCATGGAAACCATTCTTCGCCGTTACTCATCCTGCTCTTGCCTTTCATTTCTCCTCCTATCTGTTACCGTTCTTCTGTGAGCTGTCATGCTTCAGTTGAAAGACTCGTGTCTGTCACATTGTGGTCTCTGTGATATTTATATAGTGTTGCAATACTGTAGATCAAGCTGTCATTCTGAGTTATAAAGGAGTGACCAGTTCTAGATGTCTCAATCTCAGTAACTATAAGGTTTAGCCCAATTACACAAAGATCATAGTTCAAAACTTTTAAATCAGAACAATTTGTGAAGACAAGAGTGTCGGATCAGGGCAAGTTGTACCACATGATTATATGTTGTCATTTTATTTATTTATCCAGTAACCAGTTTTTTGTGTTACCCAGCTCCTGGGTCAGATGTAACAACCCAGTGTTTGGGTAGTTTTTGTGTTACCCAACTCCTGGGTCAGACGTAACAACCCAGTGTTTGGGTAGTTTTTGTGTTACCCAGATCCTGGGTCAGGTGTAATAACCCATTGTTTGGGTAGTTTTTGTTTTACCCAACTCCTGGGTCAGACGTAACAACCCAGTGTTTGGGTAGTTTTTGTGTTACCCAGATCCTGGGTCAGACGTAACAACCCAGTGTTTGTGTAGTTTTTGTGTTACCCAGATCCTGGGTCAGACGTAACAACCCAGTGTTTGGGTAGTTTTTGTGTTACCCAGATCCTGGGTCAGACGTAACAACCCAGTGTTTGGGTAGTTTTTGTGTTACCCAGATCCTGGGTCAGATGTAATAACCCATTGTTTGGGTAGTTTTTGTTTTACCCAACTCCTGGGTCAGACGTAACAACCCAGTGTTTGGGTAGTTTTTGTTTTACCCAACTCCTGGGTCAGACGTAACAACCCAGTGTTTGGGTAGTTTTTGTTTTACCCAACTCCTGGGTCAGATGTAACAACCCAGTGTTTGGGTAGTTTTTGTGTTACCCAGATCCTGGGTCAGACGTAACAACCCAGTGTTTGGGTAGTTTTTGTGTTACCCAGATCCTGGGTCAGACGTAACAACCCAGTGTTTGGGTAGTTTTTGTGTTACCCAGATCCTGGGTCAGATGTAATAACCCATTGTTTGGGTAGTTTTTGTGTTACCCAGATCCTGGGTCAGATGTAATAACCCATTGTTTGGGTAGTTTTTTTTACCCAACTCCTGGGTCAGACGTAACAACCCAGTGTTTGGGTAGTTTTTGTGTTACCCAGATCCTGGGTCAGATGTAACAACCCAGTGTTTGGGTAGTTTTTTCATTACCCAGATCCTGGGTCAGACGTAACAACCCAGTGTTTGGGTAGTTTTTGTGTTACCCAGATCCTGGGTCAGACGTAACAACCCAGTGTTTGGGTAGTTTTTGTGTTACCCAGATCCTGGGTCAGATGTAATAACCCATTGTTTGGGTAGTTTTTGTTTTACCCAACTC
Organism: Chanodichthys erythropterus; assembly: GCF_024489055.1. Lineage (NCBI taxonomy): Eukaryota > Metazoa > Chordata > Actinopteri > Cypriniformes > Xenocyprididae > Chanodichthys > Chanodichthys erythropterus. Next base: position 2,708,652 of record NC_090232.1, read on the forward strand.
CTGGGTCAGACGTAACAACCCAGTGTTTGTGTAGTTTTTGTGTTACCCAGATCCTGGGTCAGATGTAACAACCCAGTGTTTGTGTAGTTTTTGCATTACCCAGATCCTGGGTCAGACGTAACAACCCAGTGTTTGTGTAGTTTTTGTGTTACCCAACTCCTGGGTCAGACGTAACAACCCAGTGTTTGTGTAGTTTTTGTGTTACCCAGATCCTGGGTCAGATGTAACAACCCAGTGTTTGGGTAGTTTTTTCATTACCCAGATCCCGGGTCAGACGTAACAACCCAGTGTTTGGGTAGTTTTTGTGTTACCCAGATCCTGGGTCAGATGTAACAACCCAGTGTTTGTGTAGTTTTTGTGTTACCCAGATCCTGGGTCAGATGTAACAACCCAGTGTTTGGGTAGTTTTTGTGTTACCCAGATCCTGGGTCAGACGTAACAACCCAGTGTTTGTGTAGTTTTTATGTTACCCAGATCCTGGGTCAGACGTTACAACCAAGTGTTTGGGTAGTTTTTGTGTTACCCAGATCCTGGGTCAGACGTAACAACCCAGTGTTTGGGTAGTTTTTGTGTTACCCAGATCCTGGGTCAGACGTAACAACCAAGTGTTTGTGTAGTTTTTGTGTTACCCAGATCCTGGGTCAGATGTAACAACCCAGTGTTTGGGTAGTTTTTGTGTTACCCAGATCCTGGGTCAGATGTAATAACCCATTGTTTGGGTAGTTTTTGTTTTACCCAACTCCTGGGTCAGACGTAACAACCCAGTGTTTGTGTAGTTTTTGTGTTACCCAGATCCTGGGTCAGATGTAACAACCCAGTGTTTGTGTAGTTTTTGTGATACCCAGATCCTGGGTCAGATGTAACAACCCAGTGTTTGGGTAGTTTTTGTGTTACCCAGATCCTGGGTCAGACGTAACAACCCAGTGTTTGTGTAGTTTTTGTGTTACCCAGATCCTGGGTCAGACGTAACAACCAAGTGTTTGGGTAGTTTTTGTGTTACCCAGATCCTGGGTCAGACGTAACAACCCAGTGTTTGGGTAGTTTTTGTGTTACCCAGATCGTGGGTCAGACGTAACAACCAAGTGTTTGTGTAGTTTTTGTGTTACCCAGATCCTGGGTCAGACGTAACAACCCAGTGTTTGGGTAGTTTTTGTGTTACCCAGATCCTGGGTCAGACGTAACAACCCAGTGTTTGTGTAGTTTTTGTGTTACCCAGATCCTGGGTCAGACGTAACAACCCAGTGTTTGTGTAGTTTTTGTGTTACCCAGATCCTGGGTCAGATTTAACAACCCAGTGTTTGGGTAGTTTTTGTGTTACCCAGATCCTGGGTCAGACGTAACAACCCAGTGTTTGGGTAGTTTTTGTGTTACCCAGATCCTGGGTCAGACGTAACAACCCAGTGTTTGGGTAGTTTTTGTGTTACCCAGATCCTGGGTCAGACGTAACAACCCAGTGTTTGGGTAGTTTTTGTGTTACCCAGATCCTGGGTCAGATGTAATAACCCATTGTTTGGGTAGTTTATGTTTTACCCAACTCCTGGGTCAGACGTAACAACCCAGTGTTTGGGTAGTTTTTGTGTTACCCAGATCCTGGGTCAGACGTAACAACCCAGTGTTTTGGGTAGTTTTTGTTTTACCCAACTCCTGGGTCAGATGTAACAACCCAGTGTTTGGGTAGTTTTTGTGTTACCCAGATCCTGGGTCAGACGTAACAACCAAGTGTTTGGGTAGTTTTTGTGTTACCCAGATCCTGGGTCAGACGTAACATCCCAGTGTTTGGGTAGTTTTTGTGTTACCCAGATCCTGGGTCAGATGTAATAACCCATTGTTTGGGTAGTTTTTGTTTTACCCAACTCCTGGGTCAGACGTAACAACCCAGTGTTTGTGTAGTTTTTGTGTTACCCAGATCCTGGGTCAGATGTAACAACCCAGTGTTTGTGTAGTTTTTGCATTACCCAGATCCTGGGTCAGATGTAACAACCCAGTGTTTGGGTAGTTTTTGTGTTACCCAACTCCTGGGTCAGACGTAACAACCCAGTGTTTGTGTAGTTTTTGTGTTACCCAGATCCTGGGTCAGATGTAACAACCCAGTGTTTGGGTAGTTTTTTCATTACCCAGATCCTGGGTCAGACGTAACAACCCAGTGTTTGGGTAGTTTTTGTGTTACCCAGATCCTGGGTCAGACGTAACAACCCAGTGTTTGGGTAGTTTTTGTGTTACCCAGATCCTGGGTCAGATGTAATAACCCATTGTTTGGGTAGTTTTTGTTTTACCCAACTCCTGGGTCAGACGTAACAACCCAGTGTTTGTGTAGTTTTTGTGTTACCCAGATCCTGGGTCAGATGTAACAACCCAGTGTTTGTGTAGTTTTTGCATTACCCAGATCCTGGGTCAGACGTAACAACCCAGTGTTTGTGTAGTTTTTGTGTTACCCAACTCCTGGGTCAGACGTAACAACCCAGTGTTTGTGTAGTTTTTGTGTTACCCAGATCCTGGGTCAGATGTAACAACCCAGTGTTTGGGTAGTTTTTTCATTACCCAGATCCCGGGTCAGACGTAACAACCCAGTGTTTGGGTAGTTTTTGTGTTACCCAGATCCTGGGTCAGATGTAACAACCCAGTGTTTGTGTAGTTTTTGTGTTACCCAGATCCTGGGTCAGATGTAACAACCCAGTGTTTGGGTAGTTTTTGTGTTACCCAGATCCTGGGTCAGACGTAACAACCCAGTGTTTGTGTAGTTTTTATGTTACCCAGATCATGGGTCAGACGTTACAACCAAGTGTTTGGGTAGTTTTTGTGTTACCCAGATCCTGGGTCAGACGTAACAACCCAGTGTTTGGGTAGTTTTTGTGTTACCCAGATCCTGGGTCAGACGTAACAACCAAGTGTTTGTGTAGTTTTTGTGTTACCCAGATCCTGGGTCAGATGTAACAACCCAGTGTTTGGGTAGTTTTTGTGTTACCCAGATCCTGGGTCAGATGTAATAACCCATTGTTTGGGTAGTTTTTGTTTTACCCAACTCCTGGGTCAGACGTAACAACCCAGTGTTTGTGTAGTTTTTGTGTTACCCAGATCCTGGGTCAGATGTAACAACCCAGTGTTTGTGTAGTTTTTGTGATACCCAGATCCTGGGTCAGATGTAACAACCCAGTGTTTGGGTAGTTTTTGTGTTACCCAGATCCTGGGTCAGACGTAACAACCCAGTGTTTGTGTAGTTTTTGTGTTACCCAGATCCTGGGTCAGACGTAACAACCAAGTGTTTGGGTAGTTTTTGTGTTACCCAGATCCTGGGTCAGACGTAACAACCAAGTGTTTGTGTAGTTTTTGTGTTACCCAGATCCTGGGTCAGATGTAACAACCCAGTGTTTGGTTAGTTTTTGTGTTACCCAGATCCTGGGTCAGATGTAACAACCCAGTGTTTGTGTAGTTTTTGTGATACCCAGATCCTGGGTCAGATGTAACAACCCAGTGTTTGTGTAGTTTTTGTGTTACCCAGATCCTGGGTCAGATGTAACAACCCAGTGTTTGGGTAGTTTTTGTGTTACCCAGATCCTGGGTCAGACGTAACAACCCAGTGTTTGTGTAGTTTTTGTGTTACCCAGATCCTGGGTCAGACGTAACAACCAAGTGTTTGGGTAGTTTTTGTGTTACCCAGATCCTGGGTCAGACGTAACAACCCAGTGTTTGTGTAGTTTTTGTGTTACCCAGATCCTGGGTCAGACGTAGCAACCCAGTGTTTGTGTAGTTTTTGCATTACCCAGATCCTGGGTCAGACGTAATAACCCAGTGTTTGGGTAGTTTTTGTGTTACCCAGATCCTGGGTCAGAAGTAATAACCCAGGAGTTGAGTTATTTATTGCAGGCTTTTTGTGCCCTCTTCAGGAGAGCAGTGCAGCTTGTCAAATTGGTGCATGTCTTCAGTAAAATAGTAAAAACAATATAGAATATGCTATACTATAAAATATGATTGAAAATAAAGGATTGTGTGGAGTGTTTTTTTTTTTTAAAAGTTGAGGGGATTTAAGATAATGCGTAAACATTTATTTATTGTATGAAGTAATAAAAAAAAAAAAAAAAAAAAAAAGCTATTATTATAGTAAAAATGAATCAACCCATTATGCCGGGTTAAATAAACAACCCAATTTGCTGGGTAAAATCAACCCAACATGTGTCCTATATTTACACATCTCTTTTTAACTCAGTGTTTTTTAAAGTGTTGGTGAGCAGAAGAGACTTACCGAACCTTTGAACAGTAGCAGTAATGTGAGTAATATTATCTAAATACTTGTTTTTGGCAGGATTATTTTACACACTTTATTGGCAAAGCATCCAAATACATATATCAATACACCTAAAAAACACACAGAGAATGTATTGCTATTTAACAGTGGTGTTTCTTCCATCACCTCCAGCGGTCTGTCTGCTGTAACTCAATGATGTTTGCGGTGAGTGTCTTCAGGCCCGTCTGTGGCACAGCGGCGGGTGGCACCGTCACATACAGCAGATATTGGCTCTCGCCCACAGTCTGTCGGCTTGGGTGGCCGGCCTGCTCCTGTGGTTAGAGGTTTCAGACGTTTCCAAACCTTCCCTGAACCACACTGGCCTCTGGTGAGCCACAGCGTCCGTGAGGTGTAGAGTGACAGCAGACGGCAACACACACACACACACTCATTCACACGCTACAGATTCAACACACCAGAAACAACCAGAAAAAATGGGTTTATGTCTGTAAGAAAAGTAGGCCATAAAAAATTAAGCAGATAAATGTATGATAAAGCCTAACTGCTAAAATCACCATAACGCAGACTTTTCGCAAACAGCAGCAAATGGCAATATGGTAAAATACAACTATGTTTAAAAAAATATTATATTTATCAATAATGCTAATTAACAATAACAATTCTTTTGGCAAATAATAGTTCATTAGTTTAATGACAGTTGCTGCACAATAAACCACATTAAAATAGAAATCAGTTAATGTGCAGAATGTGGATCATCCAATCAGATTTTACAGACATAACTACTTGATAGTATACCAGATGGGAACGTTCTGACAAAGTTATGAACAAACGTTCTTCCAGGAACTTTAATAGAACATTTGTTCAATGTTATGTGGTCTTTAATAATGTTCCCAAAATATCAGCACAAAAACACTATTTTTACATCGTTCACAGAATGTTTTATCTGAAACGTTGTTGTTTGTACATTTGTCTGACATTTTTTAAATGTTACTGCTTGTTTCGGAATGTTCATAGAACATTTAAAAATAAAGTTCCACAAAATGACAAAATGGAATGTTCCCTTAACGTTTTTAAAACATTTAAAAAATGGATGTTCTGAAAGTTCATTTTACTGGGAATGTTAGCAAAATGTTCTTAGATCATAATTTTGTTAGCTGTGATACATTGACACTGTAAAAATGATTGTATACAGTAGATCTAACCTACAATTTGTGTGATTTTACAGTAAAATACTGTTAAATGTACCATTTTTGGTAGTTAAAAGAACAAATTATCTTTTTATTATTAAAAATCCGTAAACTGACATTCCCAGAATTCCCTGCATGACAATTCGTTTGATGTTTCTTATGCACATCGGGGTTTTATGTTCCATCTTATGTTGAATGTTGAATGTTATTGCATTATTTTAGTGTCGTGTGTTACCATGTTGGTGTTTTGTATTTGTGTGTATGACACTACCTTCTATATATTAATATTTCCTGCTTGTGTAAAAGCTGCTTGTGAAGAACTTGGATTCATCGTGTGGCTTTTCTCTTTGCTAATTCAGCAGAAACATTGTTTAGAATGTAAATTGTCCCTCCTAAATTACATGCAGTTTTAAATTGTAAAATTTACTGGTTGTTCTGTTAATATGTTGACATTTTTACTGTATTTTTTCAGAATCATTTTGGTAACTACAGCTGCCAGTTTTATTTTGTAAAAACAACCGATTTTTTATTTATTTATTTATTTTTTTACAGTGCTGAATGATTAACATTTTCATGTTATTTACATGGCTCTACCAGGTACTTCCATAGTACTATGCTCCAAATCCTTTTTATTTATACAACAAGGACCTATAAAAATAGAAAAAAAAAAAAAAAAGTCATAATACTGAACGAATATTAAAAATAAAACTCATTTATATTGATATTTGGGCCTGGGCCCTGCTCTGCACAAACAAACAAACAAACAAACAAATAAAAGTCACCAACCTAATAACACACACACACACAGCAGCTCACACAGAAATTCTTAGGTCGTGCCCTTATTGTGTTGCATGGCTTTGGTTTCATCCTGACAAGTGGTAATTGATTCCGCTGTAGCTGCGCCGGCGGTAAGTGGGGGTGAGTGCTCGAGTTTCACTGAAAACAAATCGCTCTTTTCTGCGGCCTGACCTTCCCTCCTCTGTCCAGCCTCACGCTCGTCTCTATCTCCCCGCTGATCACACTTCCATCCTCTTCATCATGTGATTTAGATGCTAAAATCTGTATTCTTGCAATTCTGGACAGACTCTGTGTGCTTGTTACTAATGTTTTAATGAAAATATTTCATATTCAGATATAGTGATATTGTCCAGTTTTATTTCTCACTGATTCAAGAATGTGATATGTACAGTACAGTAGCGTTGAGATTGTAAGATTTGTTAATGTTTTCCAAAGAAGTCTCTTCTGATCACCAAAACTGCATTTACTTGAGCAAAAATACAGTAAAAATAGTAAAATATTTTTACAATTTAAAACAGATGTCTTTATGTGAATATTTTATAAATTGTAATTCATATCCAGTGATTAAAGCTGAATTTTCAGCATCATTACTCCAGTCTTCAGTGTCACATGATCCTTCAGAAATCATTCTAATATGAAGATTTGCTACTCAAGAAACATTTCTGATTATTATCAATGTTGAAAACATTTGTGATGCTTCAATATTTTTGTAGAAACTGATAAATTTCTTTCTAAAATTCTTTGATGAATAGAAAGCTCAAAAGAACAGAACTTTTGTAACATTATAAATGTCACTTTAATCAATTTAATACATCCTTGTTGAATTAAACAAAACAACTTTTGAGGCTGACTGAATTTAAAATTAATGATGAAGAAAATAAAGGGGAAAAGTAGAATAATGACACTAAAATAAATGAATGCAGGTAAACTGCTGCACAGAATGAATGCACGAGTAAACAGAAGTGTTTTCAGTATAAAATACTGCAGGAAAAAACATCAACTTATGATTAAGATTAAACATCTCGTTTCTATTTCTGAAATTGTCATCAGATTCAGGACAGGCTAAATGAAATCCAACACTGCCCTCTAGTGAAGGATCTCAGCAAAAGCCATCAGTCTCTAGGTAAAAAATCTGCTATAATATAATGAAACATTTTTGTTTTTATGTTGCAAAATAAGAATTCTATTGCTCTCAGGAAGAAAAATGAATGCTGCATCAAGTTGAATGACATGATCAGTCTGGTTCTTGTTCTGACAGGGTCATGGGTTTTGTTCTGATCTCGACTCCAACACTGGTTTCCAAACAAACATGAAAAGGCTACTTTCTTGGCCGCAGCAGGGAAACATTTACTTTCAAAAGAGAGGAGTGCAGACAGTCTCGAGGAGTTTTGAAGTTCTGAATCTCACTCAGAGACTCTCGTCACAGAAGTGGTGACTGTATTCAGGCTGAGAAAGGGTAATGAATCACTGGATGCTCTCAGGTTAGCTTCTCCCTTCCCAGCAACCTCCATTGAGTCCCGTCCATCTGCTCTGAGCGCATTCCGCATCCCGCTCTCCTGACATCACGGCTCAAAGCAAACAGAAACCGGCACTTCCTGTGTCATTAACTTCCAGCAAGAACACACAAAACTTTCCAGAGCAAACCTTACAGATTTTATTAGTTGCATCCTAGAGTGATTTGCTTTATTATTAGAGATGGCACTGTTTCTCATATTGCTCTTATTCTAGATATGAGGATTTCTCACATCATGTGTCTTCTTGAGGCGGACTATAAAATGGGCAAAAATGCTAAATGTAGAGATCATAAATTCATTTATTTGATGGTTCACTCATTTCACTTGGGCCAGTAAGAAACCACCCAGAACACCTTAGCAACTGCCTAGCAACACCCTAGCAACCATCCAGAACAGCCTAGCAAGTGCCTGTTAGATATATAGAATATAATTTGTGAATATGACAAGATCTCAGAGTTAAACTGTGTCAGAAAATATTAATCTTAATTATTCCAGATAAAACTTAAGCAAAACATGGTCAGGTAAAAGTGTCTGGATAATATTTGGTTGCAAATTTTTATCAATTTTACTGATATTCCACTGTATGAAGAATTTTTGGCTATAATATGTCACAGTTTATTTTATTTTGCTATCGTCACTTAGTAAAAATATATATAAATTATCAACAATGTCTGAATAATTTTTGGTTTGACTATCTATCTATCTATCTATCTATCTATCTATCTATCTATCTATATATATATATATATATATATATATATATATATATATATATATATATATATATATATATACATATATATTGTCATGCATGAAAAACTGCTTATTGTCATATCACTTATACTGCAGTGTTGTTATTGTTAAAGTATTAAAATTATTTTCATTCATTGAAATAAAGCGGAAATATATAAATTTATATAATATATAAATATAAATACTAGATGAAAAAGTTAAACAACTTAAATCAAAATTAGAAATGTGGCCTTGACAACTGAAATAATATAAGTTTAAGTACTAAAATAACTAAAACATGAAATAAAAATGTTTTAAACCTCCATTTTTATTATCTTATTTATTATTACTAATGATTATTTATTATATATATTTATTTAAAAAAAAACTAACTAATAAAAATGGCAAAAGCACATAAAATCACTGAAAATATAAAATTAAAAGTTAATTTGAAAATATTCATAAATATAATATTATTCTAATACTAAAATAACACTGAGGTACTGTAAATAAGTATATCAAAACTCACGGACACAGGAAAATTCTGTTGTTTTTTAATTAAAAATTATGTTTAAATAAATGTGACTGATTTAATGTCAAGAGAGAAAACTAATACAGATTTCATTATGATGTCATAAATAACTTATTTATAAATATTTTAAATAGAACTTCATGATTGACGTCAAAATGCAAGCACTCCTTATAGGTATAAAATATACTCCTAAATTTAAAAAAAACACCACAATCACATGACATGTTTTTCTTTATATATGACAAGTTTATAATGAGTTTAACTGCACCAATGCATCATCGTCATCAAACGCACTTCAGCTTATGCTAATTTCTCCTCATATGCATGAAGCCTATTTGCATTGGCGCACACATCAAACGTGGTCCAGATTTGGGATGGCCCTTTTGACCCCGTTGAGGAGTGGACAAAGTCATTGGGTGCGCTGCTGTGTAAGCAGTGATAAGGCACTTCTTAATGTGTTTGCACAGGGGCCGGAGTGAAAAGGGCCTCTGACGCAGAAGGGCCCACTGCCTGCCGCCACCTTCACAATGGAGGACCCCGACACCAAACACAGCCCCAAATGTCACACAACGCCTGGACGTGGCAGGGAGAGATGTGCATCCTGATTGGACGGTGTCTCGTATAAAAAGGCCCGGTGGATGTGGCGTGACGGCAGAGGAAGCGCGGCGTAAAACACTGTAAAGTACGACACACTTGACAAGCCTTCTCATCTTAGAGGCGCATCAGTGTAAAAGAGTGGCAGGTGTATGAATTCACCAAAACACAGATAGAGAGATCTAAACGCATTTGCATTCATTCATAGCTGGACCGTCTCACCTTCAGGTCATTGAGATGTATAAGGTGGACATGTTGAAAGTATTGACCACAGTCGCTCTGCTGACCGTCGCTTCGGCTGCTCCGTTGATGCCTGGAGAACCAGATGCTTTTGAAGAACCGGCTGATGGAGGTAAGACGGGCATTCCCATTGCATTCAATGTATGCATTTGATTATTTCATGCATTTAAAGTCCAGTCAAATTTATTTTCACAATGCACATTATTTTCACATTAAATGAACCCTTGACCTAGGCGTTATGCTCTGTATTTGAGCTTCAGGAACGCTGATTTCTAACCTCATGGTCCCAAAGTCTTAATAAATTATAAATGTTTTAAGAATCAACTTTGTCTTGGATGTTTTTCTCTTTGGAGAAATAAAAAGAGAAGCAAATGAATCAATAGTTGTCATACAAATATAGAGCTGCAAAAAATGAATGTGAAATTTGATCTTGGGAGAATTTGATAAGAAATGTTTGACTTCTCTTGACTTTTGATTGCATATACACATCTTAGCACAGTTTTTGAGATGTCTTCTGAAACTCACATGAGCGATTACTGCACTCTAAAAAATGCTGGGTTGAAAACAACCCAAGTTGGGTTGAAAATGGACAAACTCAGCGATTGGGGTGTTTTAACCTAGCGGTTGGGTTAAAAGTTTTGTTTTATTTAACCCAACTATTGTTTAAAAATTACTGTATATCTGGCTTAAAATGAACCCAAAATATATTGTAAATTAAAAATCAGACACATGATTACTAGAGGCAACAATAATAATCAAAAGATGAACATTTATTAATAAGCATGTAATGTTCATTTCCAACATATTTTGGGTTCATTTTAAGCAAGAGTTAAATAAAACTAAAAACATTTATTTTTTTATGCACTGATCAATTGTGAGATGTCTTTTTTTTTTCCAGACATTTAAGTATTGCACTTTATCTATTTGCATCTATAGATTTCAATTACAATAAATATCTTTAAAGGCTGTGAGTTTTTTCTGAGTCAGAAATCTCCACTTGAGCAGTTTTACACACACCAAAGGTTTGTTCATCTATCATTCACCTGATATGTACTTCTAACTTTTACTTTTTATTCCCAAAAACCCGGTGAAAATGTATTTTTATATTGCTGTTGACATTATTTTAGAATGATAAAAGGAGATTTTCAACACAAATATGTCAACAAAAATCAAACATGAAATTTGAATCTGCTTTTATCTAATGTTCAGATTTCTGTTCTGGACATTTATGCAAATTAGTGCTTATTTCATTAGATAACGCTTCATTTGCATATTTAAACATAACATTTCAGAAAACTGTGATTAATCAGCTGAGGGACATATGGTGATATCTTTCCACCCTATACACCAGGTCTCATTTGTGATTTCTCTGTCCTGTGAGACGTTAGTTTCACTGTCGTCAAGCCTACAGACTCAGAGATGGCGCTGGACCAAGGTAATTAGTCCAGTGGCGCCGGCTCTTGTGGTCCTCTGTTGGTCTTGTGCTGTCCGCACTTCCAGTGTGTGCAAATCTTAAATCTGACGTTCCACATTCAGGTTCTGGACTCATCCTATAATGCTAAAATTGGCTCAGGAGTTTCGAGTAGGGTTATGCAATGCTTGAACTAGGTCATTAAGTCTCAGCGGATCTCATTTAGGTTAATTCAGATGGTCTTCATGACCTGGATGTACTCCTTATCTTCATGCAACAATAAATCTCAATGCACATGCATGAAAAGTATTCATAAATCAGTAAGTGCATGCACTGATAAAATATGGTTCAGGTCATGCTAATTTATTACCAAGTGCAATCTAGTGCATGTTTTCATTGCAACAATGAACTAAGGGAATAATACCACTCTTATTTTATCAAGAGCTCCTTCAAAGTGTTTTTAATGGAGTGATGGCAAGTTTACAAATGTCCAAAATATCCGGCTACAACGTCACCGAAGTGGTCGTCCAAGCAACTCCCTAACTTCTCCAAGACTTCTGTCAACATGGATGCAGGCTCCACATGTGTTTGTACATGAGTGTGAACAAGCGATCTGTAAGCGTCCACCTCTAAGATCAGAATGATGATTAGAAAGTTCCTCGGACAAAAGGCATTTATCATCTGTTATGTCGTGTATGTTTGTCCAAGTCAAGAAAAGGCCTTTTAAGGGATGTTTGATGTTCGGAATGTCTCTCTTTTCAAGGTTCTCAGGGAGTTTCAGAGCACTGGCATTTCCCATTGACTTGTTTCTATGGGTATGGGAACAATTCCGTGTCAACAAGATTCGGTTCGCCACTAAATGAGACAAACCCTGAGAACAGAAGGATGCATCATTCTGGTACCAACCATAAACTGGGATTTTAGAGACATGCAAACACATTTCTGTAGCTGAAACTAATTGAAATGCATTCCACTGAGCACTAAAGCAGTCTACAAAATCTAAATTTACCAATTCTTATTTTTTTATGGAATATTGCAGTATTTATTATTAATGATTTATCCATGCACAACAGTTTTTTTTGCTATCTTTAATAAAAATAACTTCCCCTCTTACAGCGACATCTCTTCTCTGATGATGTGTTTTCTGGCGTGAGGGCGGGGCAACCTGTCACTCACATGAGATCCACCAATAGCAAACCACCAATCAATTGCCAGTGGACAAAATCAAACCCCGCCCTACATTTGTTCTTGTCCGAGAAGCCGTTTCACTCAGATATAAGTCTTAAAAATAAACGTTCTTTTTTGGCATCTATGGTTCCATGAAGAACATCCATAGAACCAAAATGTTTTCAGAATATAAAAATGTTCTTCATACTAAGAAAAAATGAAAGGGAAACAAACAAAAAAAAGACTCTTCTATATAGCATTAATGTGAAAACCCCTTTATGAAGGATAAAGGCCCGTTCACACCAAGAAAGATAAGTATAGCAATAACTATTTACCGATCTGTTTATTCTAAACTCATGTACATCATGTTTTTGCTGTTCTTGTTGCATTTACACAGCTTTAACCAGCAGATGTCCTCAGCATGCTATGTTTCGAGTGAATAGCTAGTGTAATCGATCTACTCTAACAGTGAATTTAGCTGATGAAGTCAATATAGTGGAATAAAAACAACACTTACTTCTCACCATTTATTCCATGGGTATGACCGATTGTTGTCCATTTTCTTTCAAGTATCCTTGAAAAGGGGGTTTGAATTGTCAAACAGTGGTGGCTTTTCTGGATCAATTATCTTCTCCGCAATGTCGGCTGCCATTTTAAATGCGCAACCCCCTAAATTAGAATGGATTCTGATTGGCTGTCAGTGTTTTATTGTTCAACAGCTGGGAAAAAAACGTTCTTTTTATTCCACTATATTGATTTCATCAGCTAAATTTACTGTTAGATTAGATCGATTACACTAGCTATTCACTCGAAACATAGCATGCTTTGAAACCGCAGTGTGTGAGCTTAGAATAAACACACCGTTTGTTGGTGTGGGTGCAAATATAGTTATCTTTATAGTAACAGTTCTTGGAGTGAACAGGCCTTAAGAGTGTAGGGAAGAAAAGACCACTGACTTTAAAGTGTTTGTATTTCCTTCCAGATCCAAGGAGAACTGGCGCGGATGAAATAAACACAGCACGAGCGAAGCTACTGAGGACCGGACCAATGACGACATTTCCCGATGGAGATGGAAAGACTGTAGTGATGAGAGCTTTAGACGAAATAATTGCAGCGACAAGCAGCCCAAATGTCAGAGACAAAATAGGTATCAGTAATCTATTAAAGACACTAACACTCCTTTCTGACGGACACGAGGAGATTGATGGATCTCTGAGGACAGACCGCACAACCACTTCCCCCGATTCCCAGCGGCAAACGGAGAAGAACAGACTGTTCAGGCTGTCAGAAGTGATTGGGTCAAACGAGCACGACGGCACTCCAACAGCAGCCAAACAATCCAAGTCTGATCCCGTCACAGGTGATCCCGAGGCTCGAGAGGAGCTGGTGAAGATGTTGAGCGCACTTGAAGAGCTTCACAAGTTAATGAACCGCACACTGAGGCATCGAATCACCATCATACCCAGAGGTGTGTCTGATTTTATTCTTTAAAACAATACCTTTATTCAGACGATTCGATTGCACCATCTGACCTCATTTTCCTTCATTATCAATTTCCCGCCATTTTGATTTTTCCAAAAATTAACTTTTTCAAACTCCTCATAGACCGTTACTCAGATTTTCATTCAAATTTAACCAGATCATCTTTGGACCATTCTGACAAAAAGTTATGGAATTCAAGTTGATTTGTCAAACCGTTTTCGAAAAAACGAATTTTATGTAGCACTTGCAAAAATAGACATAAGGCGATATCTCCTCAACGCTTTATCGTATTCAGACCAAACTTGGTCCATGTCATCACAAGCATTACCTGAGGTAACATGCTGCATTTCAGCACAGCGCCACCTTCTGGGCTAGAGATACAAAAAGTGGCTCTTGGTTTGACGTTAGATTCGGGCGTCATGCCGAGTCCAATGATATCCAATTTCCCATATCGTATATTCAGACCAAACTTGGTACATGTCATCACAAGCATTACCTGAGGTATCATGCTGCATTTCAGCACAGCGCCACCTTCTGGGCTAGAGATACAAAAAGTGGCTCTTGGTTTGACGTTAGATTCGGGCGTCATGCCGAGTCCAATGATATCCAATTTCCCATAACGTATATTCAGACCAAACTTGGTACATGTCATCACAAGCATGATCTGAGGTTACATGCTGCATTTTGGCTTAGCACCACCTACTGGCCCGGATATAGCAAAAAATGCTATTTTTGCTTATAACTTCCAAACGGTTTGGCCAAAAATTATAAAACTTCAGGGCAGCATGTGGAGTTGAATGATATCCAATTTTACCATATCAGCCATTTTGGGCATCTCCATTTTAAATGTTGCCCTGAGGGCACTCAAAAAGTTTTGGTGCAGTGGCCACCTTTTGGTCAAAAGCTATAATAAAATAAGTTATAATATAAAAGAAATTTACAAAAATGCTAATAACTTTTGAGTAAATTAGCCTGGTCTGATGAGTAAATGAAACTGGTCTTAATAAATTCCTTGGGTCATGCCGAGAACATACATACCAGTTTTGCCATACTCAGCCAAACTTCCTGTCCACCATTTTGATTTTCTTTAAAAACCTATTTTTTCTAACTCCTCCTAGACCGTTAGTCCGATTTTCACCAAAATTGAGTAGTATCATCAGACCGTGCCGGCAAAAAGTTATGGATTTTGTGTCGTTAAACAAAAACGCTTTCGTATGCCAGAGCATGATGCCAAAATGACTTTTGAGGCTGTATGTCTGCAATGCTATGACACCAAACTTTGCATGTTTCATTGTCACATCACTCTGACTACACCACATCAAATTGGTCACAGCGCCATCTATTGCTTAAAAGTCATAAAGCATTAAATCTTTACTAGTGACTGTATTTATGATTTTTCATGCATTTGGCCTAAAATCATCTTAATAGGTCTTTAATTGTTCATTGTTGCAGTTGGTCTGATTCTCCCAGCCATGTTGGCATGGCTTATTGTGCCTTCTTTGTGCTTGGCCCCTTAATGTCTGCTTGCAGCTATATTTTAAATTGTAATAATATTTTAGAATATTCACAATTTTACAGTATTTTTAAGAATATATATATACTTATATATAAATTCTTTGCTTTTGTTGTCTGTTTTTTTTTTGTGAAGGAAATAGCAATGGGCGAGGTTCTGGGAAAAAGAACAAAATGGTATGTCCAGTCAGTTTCTAAAACAATTATAAGCATATATACACTAAAGTTCAATTTGTGCTTTATGCTATATAATATTATTTTATAACCAGCAGGTAGTGACAGATGGAAACCTGAAATCCACCACAGCGACCACTATAGACAGCGGTGGGATTTCACCGATGGCCAGCACTGACCAGATGGATCCCAAACTCAATGGAAAAGCCTTTAAAAAGTCTCTTCCATCAGCTAAGAAACCCAACAAAAGAGGTATGATGCAAACCAGCTGGTTTGGATAACAAAATGTCATGTGCAATGATAGATACAAAGACAAAAAAAACGCCAATACATTAACTACTGTTTATCTTTCTCCAAAAACAGTGTGCTTCTGGAAGTACTGCTCTCAGAACTGAGCTCCGCCAAGATGAGCAACAGATTTCACCCTCGTTTCACCAACCTTTGAAATGCCAAGCAACAAATCCTGTTCTCAAACATAGATGCTTAAACTCTTCTCAATGGACCATCAATAACATGACTGACCGCTCTGACCCCTGTGACGTGTGTACCCTTGATTTTGTGCACGAAATCCTGTTAACCTTCTATCAACAACTCCTTCGTTGTTGCAAGCTCCAATAAAAATGACAAAGCATGCAAAAATACTGTGATAATAAAGAGAACTTTATTTTTCTACAGATATCTCTCTCGGTGATCATTGCAAAATGACAAAGAAGACAGTGGTCATGTGATTTGTTACGATTGGCCTCACTGTATTAGCGTTTGCACAAGTTCTCATCACTATGGTGATGCGCTAGTAAGTCAACAAGAAAGACAAGCTGTTGATAATATGCCTTCTTAATTGATCTGATTGCTAAGTGCTGTTGCTTGGGTGACCCTACGAAATACAAGAGAGATCTTCACACAACCTTCAGAAATGAAAAACCATGAAGACTTGATGAATTCTGATTAGTTTAATTAAAGTCTCCTCGTCAGAGCTTCATAAGGCGTTCATGCAAGGTTACACAGTTGCATAAATTATATGTTTTAACAAATGCTGTGCATTGATAAAAAAAAAAAATCACATATAAATGAAGCAGTTTCACACTAAGTGTAGAAAGACAAAAGAATTACCTAGAAATGGAATTAATTTGAAAAAAATCCATCAACCTCTGGAAAAAAAAGCCTTGTGTGATGATATAAAAGGAGAGTTTCATTAAACTATATGGTGATATTGTAAATAATGAACCTAATTCTCCATAGTATTATTATTATTTATTAAATAGAAAATGTAAATAGAAAATGTATGTGTATATATTCTGGCCTGACCAGAGGGATCATAAGTAAAAATTCAGATACAAACAAAACAAATATGCAAAAAATAGAGATCCAAGTGATTATGAGATCAATTTTGGTCAAGGCCATGGTGAACATTATGAATATTATACCATAGCTAGTCTATCTATATCATCCATTAAGACAGATAAGATAACTAACAGACAGAATATTTCATCTTTGTGTCTGGTCTTATACTATTTTCCTGGTCCTGCCATTGATTGAAGGAAAACAGATGCCAATCTATCGATTTAGGATCAATACACCATAGTATTAATGCAGCTCCACCAGTGAGCGCGCACACACACACACACACACACATACACACACATACAGTTACACACACAAGCATGTGATGCTGACTATGAGTTACCACTACTTGTCTCGTCATCCTGAACTATTTGATCTTTTTGGCGACGTCCAGGTAAGCGAACTCAATCTCCCGGTCAGCAGGGCAGGTGTTCATGAATTCCTCTCTCTGGTAGGCGTTATTCAAATATCGTAAAATTCCGGTCATCTCAGCAGGAATCTCAAAACCTCTGTATTTCCTAGCAACAATCTACAAACCAGAGTATGCAGGTGATTAAACTGGTTGGTCATATGAAATCCAGCATATGCATTTTAAATTACTGAGTGAAAAATGTGTGCATGCAAAAAAATTGTGCAATTACATTATATACATTTAAATAAGAAAAAAAAAAACTTATATTATGCATAACCCAACTCCACTTCCCCCAGCTCCACCTGCCTAGATCTGCAATGGGATTTAAGTCTGCCTATTTATGCAGCAGCAGCAAATCTTACATGCTCACAGCAGCGTGTCTGTGTATCTATTGCAGTTGCAGCAGCGATAATTGAGAGTAGCAGATCTAGTCCACAGATCTTGTCATATTCAATAACATACTTAAACTATTCAGAGAGTTGTCATAGTTGAAAGATGCACCTTCATGATGTGTAGTTTGGGAAGCAGGTTGCAGTCGGCCAGCGTGAGGTCTGGTCCATCCAGAAAGCCTCGTGTAGACTCATCAGGATCATCTAGGCTGTTGGCATCAATTTCCTCGGGCAGCGGCGTCTGCAAATACTCATCCAACCTCTTTAGGGACTTCAGAAGAGCTTTCTCCAGACCTGAATACATACAGACACCAGATTAAAACAGAATTACACAAGAAAAGAGTCTCATTTCGCAACCATTTAAAAAACAATTAAACTCACCCTCATTAGCTTCTTTACGAGGGTTCTTGATGTAGGCAGAAAACTTGGCAAATACATCTATTCCTGCTGTGTTGGATTCTGGATGCTTTGCTGCCAGCTTTGGATATCTAAAAAAATTAATTAGTTTTAAATAATGCAACAAACCTCTGAGGCAAGTAATTAAGAAATGACAAGTGAACCGATATAGAAAGTACCGTGGTGGGACCAATCGTTCCTCGAGAAACTCCTCGATCTTGTTGACGTCAACCAGAACCTCTCCGTTGAAGGTCATGAATGGCGGGTTTGTTCCTGGAGCGAGATCCTGTAAATCTGCTGGCTTCCTGTGAGACACGGATCAACAAAACCGTCCTTCATCAGCGTTGTTATTGTAAGTAAAACTAAAATTATTATTTTTTTTAAGTTTTTGTTAATTGGAATATAAAAAAATTAACATTAAATTAAATTTAAAAATATAATATATACTAAAATATATACTATATACTAATATATAATATATACTAAAATCACTAAAACTAAAACCAAAATAAAAATAAATGAAAGCTATCTGAATGTGCATTTTTTTTTATTTCATGCTACTACTTTTACTCCCTTTTTATTAATTCAAAAATAAAAAAAATTGAGGAATTCTTTGAAATTTAAAATAAGAACAATCATAGAAACAAGTGCAAGAAAATGCTTATAAATATTAATGAGAAATTTTATTTGAAATTTATAAGAACATTTAATATGAGAATTACCAGTATGAACTCCATTGACCTCAATGGATTTAATTTAATTCCTTTGAACTTACTACACATTCTTTTGTTTAACAAAACAACATCAAAACAACATCAGTATTACTCTGAAATGTTTCAAAATATATTCATTTAACTTCAGTTGAAAAAAAAAAGATGATAAACAGCTTGAATCTCATTTTCATGCTTCAATGGTTCATCAACAGGTGGGAGCAGAGTGAAATGTGGACTTCTTTTTCAAACAAGCGTTCCTTTTTTTTTTTTTTTTTTACACTATTTGGTCTAGGAATGTTTGATCTACAAACAGACATTAAATTTGTCATTTTATTTTAATTTCAGAATTATGCATGAAATTATGCAATTTTGCATTTTGTTTATAAACAAAATGCAATTGAAGTGGGAAGAAAAGTGTGTAGGAAAGTGTAGAATAGAGGCTAAATGTATTTTACAGAAGCAATTTGAGAAAAATGTAACTAATATACATATGTAAAATAAAAAAATAAAAAAGAGAGAGCATAATTTCATGTGTACTTATGGGTCCACAGTTCACTTATGGGTCAAAATGGACACGAAAGTAAAAGACGGATTTTTATTTATTTATATTTTTTATTTTGATGTACTCTTCCAGGTCAAAATGGACCCAAATGCATTACTAAAATAAAAATGAAAACTGAAAATATAAAAATGAAAGGCCAATTCAAAATACAATAACTGTAACTATATATATTGTACTAAAATAACACTACCATTTATCAAAAATCATTATTTGGAAGCAAAAGGATCTTAATGGGATTAAATAAGATCCCAGTGTATACACAATTTCTATATGATTTAGTTGATCAGAATAATGTCTTACAGAGGCTTAAATTTTTAAAAAAAAAATCATTTTGCTGTTCTTCAGGGGCATTTGATCCTGTTGGGAATCATAACTGTCCTAATGGGAAATATGTCTGTTTGTGTCTGTATCTGTGAATATTGTGCTTCACCTCTTGAGGTCCACAGTGGTGACATTGAAGATGACTCCTTTCAGCCAGAGGATCATGAAGAGTCTCTGAGAGAAGGGACAGTTCCCGATACTCTCTCCATCACTGCCGGCCTGTGAGACACACAACATGCACACAGATTATGCATGGCTAAAGAAATAAACAGTGATTTAATTAGGCACATTTAAGTTTAAGTAGTTACTTTAGGCTATTCAAAATAAATAAATAAATAAATAAATACTGAGCTACAGAGCCTTTATAATTACTTGATTTTAAATAGAAAGAAGCTTCTTGTTCCACAAAAATTAAATGGTGAAAAAAGAAAGTTTTCCCCAAGGGAGTTTTCATCCTCATTGAACCCCAAAATAAATGACGAAAAACCATTAAGGAGCCAAATAAGTTTAAACTGTTCAGCTGCAGAACAAACAACATCACAAGATGTTTTCTCTGAGCAGGATACTTGAGTCGATACTAACACAAGAATGAAATGGTGTTTCCCATTCAAACGCTCAAAATCTGAAAAACAAGGTCATTCATTTCAGCAGCTTTGTGATAGTCTGACATTCTACTATACTGTAAGTAACTTTGCAACTACATGTCAACTAACAGTCACTAGTAGACTGTCTGCTAACACTTTATTTTGATGCACCCCAACATACATTTCTACTGACTATATTTTTGCAAATACATGTCAATTTACTCTACTAACCCTAACTTAACAGTCTAATAATACTGCAATAACAGTTATTTGACATGTAGTTGCAAAAATTGAGAGTTAGTTGACATGTAGTTTCAAATTAATTAGAGTTAGTTGACATGTAGTTGTAAATTAATTAGAGCTAGTTGACATGTAGTTGCAAATTAATGAGAGTTAGTTTAAATGTAGTTGCAAATTAATGAGAGTTAGTTTAAATGTAGTTGCAAATTAATGAGAGTTAGTTTAAATGTAGTTGCAAATTAATGAGTTAGTTGACATGTAGTTGCAAATTAATGAGTTAGTTGGCATGTAGTTGCAAATTAATGAGTTAGTTGGCATGTAGTTGCAAATTAATGAGAGTTAGTTGACATGTAGTTGCAAATTAATGAGAGTTAGTTTAAATGTAGTTGCAAATTAATGAGAGTTAGTTTAAATGTAGTTGCAAATTAATGAGAGTTAGTTTAAATGTAGTTGCAAATTAATGAGAGTTAGTTGACATGTAGTTGCAAATTAATGAGTTAGTTGACATGTAGTTGCAAATTAATGTGTTAGTTGACATGTAGTTGCAAATTAATGAGTTAGTTGACATGTAGTTGCAAATTAATGAGAGTTAGTTTAAATGTAGTTGAAAATTAATGAGAGTTAGTTGACATGTAGTTGCAAATTAATGAGAGTTAGTTTAAATGTAGTTGCAAATTAATCAGAATTAGTTTACATGTAGTTGCAAATTAATGAGTTAGTTGACATGTAGTTGCAAATTAATGAGAGTTAGTTTAAATGTAGTTGCAAATTAATCAGAATTAGTTTACATGTAGTTGCAAATTAATGAGTTATTTGACATGTAGTTCCAAATTAATGAGTTAGTTGGCATGTAGTTGCAAATTAATGAGAGTTAGTTGACATGTAGTTGCAAATTAATGAGAGTTAGTTTAAATGTAGTTGCAAATTAATGAGAGTTAGTTTAAATGTAGTTGCAAATTAATGAGAGTTAGTTTAAATGTAGTTGCAAATTAATGAGAGTTAGTTGACATGCAGTTGCAAATTTATGAGAGTTAGTTTAAATGTAGTTGCAAATTAATCAGAATTAGTTTACATGTAGTTGCAAATTAATGAGTTATTTGGCATGTAGTTGCAAATTAATGAGTTAGTTGACATGTAGTTGCAAATTAATGAGTTAGTTGACATGTAGTTGCAAATTAATGAGTTAGTTGACATGTAGTTGCAAATTAATGTGTTAGTTGACATGTAGTTGCAAATTAATGAGTTAGTTGACATGTAGTTGCAAATTAATGAGTTAGTTGACATGTAGTTGCAAATTAATGAGTTAGTTGACATGTAGTTGCAAATTAATGTGTTAGTTGACATGTAGTTGCAAATTAATGAGTTAGTTGACATGTAGTTGCAAATTAATGAGAGTTAGTTTAAATGTAGTTGAAAATTAATGAGAGTTAGTTGACATCTAGTTGCAAATTAATGAGAGTTAGTTTAAATGTAGTTGCAAATTAATGAGAGTTAGTTGACATGTAGTTGCAAATTAATGAGAGTTAGTTTAAATGTAGTTGCAAATTAATCAGAATTAGTTTACATGTAGTTGCAAATTAATGAGTTAGTTGACATGTAGTTCCAAATTAATGAGAGTTAGTTTAAATGTAGTTGCAAATTAATGAGAGTTAGTTTAAATGTAGTTGCAAATTAATGAGAGTTAGTTGACATGCAGTTGCAAATTTATGAGAGTTAGTTTAAATGTAGTTGCAAATTAATCAGAATTAGTTTACATGTAGTTGCAAATTAATGAGTTATTTGGCATGTAGTTGCAAATTAATGAGTTAGTTGACATGTAGTTGCAAATTAATGAGTTATTTGACATGTAGTTCCAAATTAATGAGTTAGTTGACATGTAGTTGCAAATTAATGAGTTAGTTTAAATGTAGTTGCAAATTAATCAGAATTAGTTTACATGTAGTTGCAAATTAATGAGAGTTAGTTTAAATGTAGTTGCAAATTAATCAGAATTAGTTTACATGTAGTTGCAAATTAATGAGAGTTAGTTTAAATGTAGTTGCAAATTAATCAGAATTAGTTTACATGTAGTTGCAAATTAATGAGTTAGTTGACATGTAGTTCCAAATTAATGAGAGTTAGTTTAAATGTAGTTGCAAATTAATGAGAGTTAGTTTAAATGTAGTTGCAAATTAATGAGAGTTAGTTGACATGCAGTTGCAAATTTATGAGAGTTAGTTTAAATGTAGTTGCAAATTAATCAGAATTAGTTTACATGTAGTTGCAAATTAATGAGTTATTTGGCATGTAGTTGCAAATTAATGAGTTAGTTGACATGTAGTTGCAAATTAATGAGTTATTTGACATGTAGTTCCAAATTAATGAGTTAGTTGACATGTAGTTGCAAATTAATGAGTTAGTTTAAATGTAGTTGCAAATTAATCAGAATTAGTTTACATGTAGTTGCAAATTAATGAGAGTTAGTTTAAATGTAGTTGCAAATTAATCAGAATTAGTTTACATGTAGTTGCAAATTAATGAGAGTTAGTTTAAATGTAGTTGCAAATTAATCAGAATTAGTTTACATGTAGTTGCAAATTAATGAGTTATTTGACATGTAGTTCCAAATTAATGAGTTAGTTGGCATGTAGTTGCAGATTAATGAGTTAGTTGACATGTAGTTGCAAATTAATGAGAGTTAGTTTAAATGTAGTTGCAAATTAATGAGAGTTAGTTGACATGTAGTTGCAAATTAATGAGAGTTAGTTGACATGTAGTTGCAAATTAATGAGAGTTAGTTTAAATGTAGTTGCAAATTATGAGAGTTAGTTGACATGTAGTTGCAAATTAATGAGAGTTAGTTTAAATGTAGTTGCAAATTAATCAGAATTAGTTTACATGTAGTTGCAAATTAATGAGTTATTTGACATGTAGTTCCAAATTAATCAGAATTAGTTGAGATGTAGTTCCAAATTAATGAGAGTTATTTGACATGTAGTTGCAAATTAATGAGAGGCAGTTTACATGTAGTTGCAAATTAATTAGAGTTAGTTTACATGTAGTTGCAAATTAATGAGTTATTTGACATGTAGTTGCAAATTAATGAGAGGCAGTTTACATGTAGTTGCAAATTAATGAGAGGTAGTTTACATGTAGTTGCAAATTTACTTTAGTTAGTAAGTAGAAAGTTAGTAGAATGTCTAAAAACTATGGAAAAGTAAAACTGATTTTTAGGCAGCTTGTTTAGAAAAATAGGTAATAGTTAATAATATTTTTGAATACATTTTTTGACTGGGAAAATGCTAAGCAAGCTTTGATTGCACACATTTGAAAGTTTAACTGCACAAAAGAGTTTCTTTGTGACATTTATTTTATAATAAAACACAATGCAAAACTATGTCGGCCTATGATTTGTTTCTAATAAGAACAAATGTTTTATTTCTTTGAAGGTTTATTGTGAGAGTGTCTTACCTTCACAAACAGCTCAATGCTAGGAAACCCCAGTTTTTTAGCAGCTACATCAAACCAAGCCATTGTGAAATGCTGCAGATACACTGCTTTTACATGTCTAATAAAATTGAATGCAGAATATTTTCTCAAAACAAATTCTCTGACTGCATGAAAATGTCTTTGTGAATCCAGAATGACTGATTTCATTTGGTAAGAGTCTGTCTTCGTGTTCTGTGGGTGTTTGGGCTGGAGAACACGGTCAAACATGCAGGACGAGACACTGAGACATTTGTTCATTGTTATCAGCAATAGAGAAGCCGTTCATAAGATGTGCATTATGAAAGAGTTTTAGAGATCATCATTGTAAAAAAAAAAAAAAAAGTTCTTTATGATGATGGGAATCGCTATTATGATTTCCAGTATACAGTATAACATTGCACAATAAGCTATACATTTCCATCCAACAGTTTAGTTCAGTGATGTATATATGTGTGTCTCCTGCTTGTATGTGTTCTAAAGGGCCATCAGAATTGAATAGATTTTCTACTGTGTGACTGTTTTTAGGAGTCTGGAGGTTGTGGAATGATTATGTGAGGTCTGGTCACCTGAAGATAAGCTAAGAGAGAGATGAGGACATGAGGGTAAACCAGGCCAACATAACACCAGTAGAGGGCAGTGCATCTTTAGAGAGACTCTAAAACCTGATTTGATAAGGAACATTTGAATACAAGCACTCCGGTAACTGCACTGCAATTAAATAATAATAATGAAATTGTAAAATGTGTCACATTTTATGTCAAATTTTGTGGGCCAATAAACAGCTGCTTAACAACCAACCAGAATACCAAAAGGACACCCTAGCAACTGCATAGCAACATGCTAAAAACACTCAGAACACCCTAGCAACCGCCTAGCAAATTATCCAGAGCACCATGAAAAAACCCCAGAATACCATAGAAACCTCATAACAACATGCTAAACACAACTCAGAACACCCTAGCAACATTATAAAAACTATTCAGATCACTCTAGCAATTTTGCATAGCAAAGTGCTAAAAACCAATCAGAGAACCTTAGCAATTATCCAGAACACCCTAGCAACAATCCAGACTACCCTAGCAACCCCATAACATCGTGCTAATGCTAAACACTACTCAGAACATCCTAGAAACATTCTAAAAACTATTCAGAACACACTAACAAATTGCATAGCAAAGTGCTAAAAACTAATCAGAGAACCTTAACAATTATCCAGAACACCATAGCAACTATCCAGAATACCCTAGCAACCCCATAGCAACATGCTTATGATAAACACCACTCAGAAAACCCTAGCAACATTCTAAAAAACATTCAGAACACCCTAGCAATCGCATAGCAAAATGCTAAAAACCAATCCGAGAACCCTAGGCACTGTCCAGAACACCCTAGCAACGATCCAGAATACCCTAGCAACCCCATAACAACATGCTAATGGTAAACACCACTAAGAACACCCTAGCAACATTCTAAAAACTATTCAGATCACCCTACCAATTGCATAGCAAAGTGCTAAAGACCAATCAGAGAACCCTAGCAATTATCCAGAACACCCTAGCAACCCCATAGCAACGTGCTTATGACAAACAACACTCAGAAAACCCTAGCAACATTCTAAAAAAAAACATTCAGAACACCCTAGCAATCCAATAGCAAAATGATAAAAACCAATCAGAGAACTCTAGGAACTGTCCAGAACACCCTAGCAACAATCCAGAATACCCTAGCAACCCCATAACAACGTGCTAATGCTAAACACCACTAAGAACACCCTAGCAACATTCTAAACTCTATTCAGATCACCCTACCAATCGCATAGCAAAATGCTAAAGACCAATCAGAGAACCCTAGCAATTATCCAGAACACCCTAGCAACAATCCAGAATACCCTAGCAACCCCATAGCAACATGCTAATACTAAAAACCACTCAAATAACCCTACCAACATTCTAAAAACCATTCAGAACACACAAGCAATCGCACAGCAAAATATTAAAAACCAATCAATGAACCCCAAGACACCCAAGAAACAATCCAGAATACCCTAGCAACCATTAGGAACACCCTGGTAACCACACACAACACTCTATCATCATGACAGTGAGTTTTGCACATGCAGGAATCATATTATGACTGAACAGAGTCACTCCACCGCCTAAACACTCAAAATCTCAGATCCTTCTCACAGCCAACTCAGACCAACAAACATCATAATCAGATTAGTATGTAGAGGAATGCTGGGAGATTAACCCACTATACTTCAGCTTCTCTATCAGGACAGAGGCATAGAGGTGTACAGTTAGTAATTCATATTCACATACAAACACATTATTCACTATAAGAGCAGAGAGGCAAAACACATGAAGAAACAGCGGTTTATCACTGAATAACAGGCACATGTGCATCTTTAATAATAATTGTGAGCACATGTCATCACTTAGATCCTGCTCACCAAAGCAAAACTATGACAACATACAAAAACTTATGATGAGACACAAAATGATACTTTTGTGATCTGAAAAGTACAGAGACTGTGGGAGTTGCACTTTTCACTGTGTTCCACTGCAACTTGCACAAAGGGCGTCTTTGTTACGGGAATTGCTCTGCAGAAACATATGGGGGGGATTTAGGGACATTTTTACCAGGCTTAACGTCCCGCTGCTCAACCTCCTTCATATAACAAGAATTTGGCTAAGGGCTTTCTTTCCAAATGTTTCAGCGTAAATGAGTACACCCGCTTTGAAAGTAACATTTTAATCAATATCTCAATGAACACAAAAACAATTTCCAAAATGTTGACAAGACAAGGTTTAATATAACATCTGTTTAACTTATAACATGAAAGTAAGGTTAATAGTATAACTTAGATTACACATTTTTCAGTTTTACTCAAATTAGGGTGATGCAAAAATGAGTACACCCCACAACAAAAACTACTACATCTAGTACTCAAGTTGGCGACATTTTGCAACATCTATCTTTTTCCATTCTTCAAGAATGACATCTTTTAGAGACTGGATGCTGGATGGAGAGTAATGCTCAACTTGTCTCTTCTCCATAAGTGTTTAACTGAGTTCAGATCAGGAGACACACTTGGCCACTGAATCACTTTCACCCTGTTCTCTTTCAGTATAGAGCAGTATATCTGTGAATTCATGATGCATCAATGAAATGCAGCTCTCCGACACCAGCACCATGTTTCACTGTAGGCACCACGCATTTTTATTTGTATTCCTTGCCTTTGTGACACCATACAGTTTTGAAGACATCAGTTCCAAAAACATTTATCTTGGTCTCATCACTCCAGAGTATAGAGTCCCAGTAGTCTTCATCTTTGTCAGCATGGGCCCTGGCAAACTCTAGGTGGGCTTTTTTGTGCCTGGGCTTTAGGACAGGCTTCTTTCTTGGATGGCACCCAAGCATGTCATTCCTCTGCAGTGTACGCCATATTGTGTCATGGGAAATAGTCACCCCAGTTTGGCTTTCTACTTCTTTAGATAACTGCAGTGAACTTGCATGCCGATTTTCTTCAACACTTCTCATCAGAAGATGCTCCTGTTGAGGTGTTAACTTCTGTGGACGACCTGGACGTCTCTGTGAGATGGTTGCAGTTCCATCTTTTTTAAATTTTTGTACCACTTTTGCTACAGTATTCTGACTGATAAGTAAAGCTTTGCTGATCTTTTTGTAGCCTTCACCTTTCTGGTGTAAAGAAATTATTTTCTTTCTCAGGTCTTGTGACATTTCTCTTCCATGTGGTGCCATTGCGGACAGTAAGAAATGGGATGGGGTTTTAACACTCTTTTATAGTCAACTGTCACCTGTGTAATGAATAATTAGACTCACCTGTGGTTGAATTCTTGTTAGATTAGACATTTGTAGTCTAAAATTTAGCTTTGCTCCAGAGCCTTTAAGTGGGGTGTACTCATTTGCGTCACCCTAATTTGAGTAAAACTGAAAAGTTATATTATTAACATTACTTTCATGTTATAAGTTAAACAGATGTTATATAAAACTTAGTCTTATTTTGGAAATTGTTTTTGTGTTCATTGAGATATTGTTTAAAATGTTACTTTTCAAAGGGGGTGTACTCATTTATGCTGAGCACTGTATAATATAAGCCATTTTTTTCCTAATATATTTGAAATTATACTTTATATGGTACTTTCTATTGGACTGTTCTAGAATCAAGTTGTGTCTGTTGTGACAGATTCATTTTTAGCTCACTGATCAATCCATCAGTTTAACACACTGCTTAGAATAATCTCAATTAATGTGCATTATATCACCAGCAACAACCATTTATACAGTACATCACAAACAGGGTTGGAATTATGGTTGGAGGGGTCAGGCTCCAAGTCCTAATATATTACTTTAAATTTATTGTACATGAATTGATTCTTTGTTTATGTCATATGAACCAGTTTACCATAATTAAAACAGTTTAAAAAAACCTGGTGACATAAAAAGGTTTGGCTCATGATTAGATTTAAAGTTCAGTTAAAATGCATTATTAGTTACCAGTATAAGGTATGTTTTAGACACTTTCATGCTGGTTTTGGCAAGTCACTCAGCAGTGGTCAAGTTTGTGTACCTGCCTTATTAGCTTGTTCCAGTAACATTGCCCAGGACTGGGAATTACAGTCTGGTTTTCTAGAAGCGGGATGACAGCTGATCAACTGACTAGTAGAGCAAAGACACTAATACAATTAGTGTTGATGATAGTAACACCATCTGCTGAGCAGAAGGACATGCTGTCATTGTAGGAAACTGTATGCTAACATGGCTAACAAGACAACTTTTTTAAAATATGACATTACAGAGCTCAATTCATTATTTCTCTCAGCGTTTCTACAAAAATCTGAATTTTGTCTGCTTTTTGACATGTCATATGGTATGTAAAATTCTGCCTTCCCTGTAAAATGTACTACAATAATCATAGATAGAAACTAAAACATTTATTGTTACTAAAGTAAAAAGTAAAAGCTTCTGATAGTTTCCAGACTGCATACTGACTACAGCAGGTCTACCGTTTTTGAGTAGAACCTGTGGTTATCATGAGAGTCACAAGAAAACCAACGTGACTCTCATTTCCTTCTAAAACTACAACATGCAAATAGAAATCTTGACCGTCATCTGGCTATAAATAACAATAGAACGTACCTTCACATATAGGGAGATCTGCTGGTCATGAGGATCGCCCTCCCGTTGAGCTGGAGTTGCCATCCTCCTCGGCATTACCAGGGGTTTTATGTCTTCCTGTTGAACTACAGAAGATGGTATCTCAGGGAACCCATTCGCCATGGTGACCTCCAGTCCTTTGGTTTTGATATTCAGTTCACCTTCACTGCCCCCACTCATGGTTCTGATCTGACTGCCGAGTATCTTCGGTGGCTCTTGGAAAGGGGCATCTGAGCTCTCGTTGGCCTTCAACCAGGAAGGTATGGTCACTTTACGCCCCCCCTGGGCTTTCCTCCTTGGCTCATCTTCAATGACAGCCTTGAGCTCTTCTAGCCACTTCTCTGCCCCCGCTTCTATTTTCGTAGGGACTTCTTCCTTGACTTGTCTTGGCTGTTCCTTTGCAGCATCACTTCTCTCTGTGACCTCCAGTTTGTCATTGCCAAGCTGTTTGTCCTTCTTACATTCCCGCTCTTCTATAGGTATTGGCCCTTCTTCATTGACTAGTCTTGGCTCTTCCTTTGCCGCGTCGCCTCCCTCTGCGACCTCCTGTTTGCCATTGCCGAGGTGTTCCTGCTTCTTACATGCCCCCCCTTCTACAGGTATTGGCACTTCTTCATTGACTAGTCTTGGCTGTTCCTTTGAAGCATCGCCTCCCTCTGCGACCTCCTGTTTGTCATTGCCGAGCTGTTCCTGTTTCTTACATGCCCCCCCTTCTATAGGTATTGGCACTTCTTCATTGACTAGTCTTGGCTGTTCCTTTGCCGCGTCACCTCCCTCTGCGACCTCCCGTTTGCCATTGCCGAGCTGTTCCTGTTTCTTACACGCCCCCCCTTCTACAGGTATTGGCACTTCTTCATTGACTAGTCTTGGCTGTTCCTTTGAAGCATCGCCTCCCTCTGCGACCTCCTGTTTGTCATTACCGAGCTGTTCCTGCTTCTTGCACGCCTCCTCTTCTATAATCTCAGGTGCATCATGTGGCTCTTCTACCTCTGTACAGCTTCCCTCCTCTGCTGAAAGCTCCTCCTTCTTGACCTGCTTTGGCTCCTTGGTAATCTCCATGCCTCTTTGAATCCTTTCAATGCTCTCTTCCTCTTTATCAGCTTCTTTATCTCCTCTTGTCTCCTCGGGTCCATTGACAATGGCTGATTGGGTATCCGCCACAATTCTCTCACAGTTCCCTAGATCTGTGTCACCCACCACCTGTTGCATCCACTCTAATCTTTCACATTCTTGCACAATGCTGTCCGCCAACTGATCTGAATTATGGACCATCTCCTCTATCGTTCCACCAAACAGATCAGTTTGAGAAGGTGGTGGTTCTGTTGCAATCCAGTCATTTGCCTTTTCATCTGCTGCTTTGTTAATGGTGGACGTCTCTTCATCATTATTTGTGGCTAAGGCATCTTTGTGCATTGGTTCTCCAATTGCTTTGCAGTCCTGAAATAAAGGCACCTCGGTCATAGGCTTTTCTTTGCCAATGTTATCAAATGTTGCTGGTTCTTCCTCTTCCCCAAGACTCTGAAAGTTTTCTTCTTCACTGGTAGAAACCATTCGTGGCTCTTCATCCACAACGTTTTTTACACCCTCATCATCACAACCTTCTGCCTTTACCTCTTCATGCTCCTCTTCTTGCAAAACTATTTCATTTTTTACTTGCTGCATTTGATCATCTCTGTACTCGATTTCTATTTTCTCTTGAAGGCAACAAGTGACCTCTCTTTCCTCAGAGAGTAGCAGCTCTTGTGTCTCCGTGTTACTTACACTCAAAGTCTGCACTTGTTGTTCATCGCTTTCCTTTTCATCTTCGTACAGTGTTTCCAACTTGTGATCTGCTTGATTCTCGTCCACTTCTTTGAATGCTCCTGCACGCACTTCAGCTTCATTTTGAAGTTTCAAAATGTGTGTTTGCGCTGCTATTGAGAGTTCAGCTAGTAGCTTAGACCTTGTTAGTTTGGCAGTTATGTTCACTTCATCTTCCGTCTCTCCATCCTCTACCTCTTTTGTAGATTTGTTTTGCAGAATCGCTCTCTCTTGGTCCTCCAGGTCTTCCATAATATCCTCTTGCTCTGTTTTATGGACAATCATGTCTGTTGAGGGCATTACATTGTCTTCTCCACCATCGTCCATATACTCATCCACCTCTTCAGCTAGTTCAACCTCATCTTCCTCCTCCTCTTCCTCCCCAGTCCGCCGATCTTCCATCTCCATGCATGATCCTGCAGGACAGTGGATAACAGCTCCATTAGAAATCTCCATGTTGATACTAGTATCACTCTTGGCCTGGGTCATAATTCAAAAGCCAGAAGGGTGTTTAGAGTTCGCTATGACTGTGTAAAACTTGTTGTATAACTAACACACCACAGCTCTTGTGTCTACCTCTCCAGTCTATGTTCTGTAGAGGTAACTAGGACTTACTCTCTCTCCCCCCTTTTTCCTCTCGAGGATTATGGTAAATTTCGGATTCTGATCCCCACATGACTTGCCTGCCCTCTAAAATCCGCTCCAATGGGAGCCTGGTCAGCTCAAGATGATCGGTTTAAGGGTACGGCATGCATTAATTCTCTATCCTGTTTGCTATCTTAATGAAGTAGAATCAAAATGAACTGATTATATATATATATATATATATATATATATATATATATATATATATATATATATATATATATATATATATATATATATATATATATCCTCAAATAAATATGAACTGTACCTGCAGGTAATATAGGCCTACTATTAATTAAGTAAAAGGCTACTTAAATATGCTTAAAGAGAATACTCTTTAATGACAATGTTTCTTAACACACTTTTAAAAAGTGCACTTTCTAATGTCAAATTAAAAGTTTTATTTTAAAGTACATTCAAAATCATTATGTTTTAATAATCTTTTGTCATGCTTTAAAGAACTTTTTACACTTTAATTTAATTGCAAATAACATGCAATTAAGTCTCCAAAAACATTATATATAGTTTGCACTTAAGTATTTTATTTTAAAGTAAATTATTTCAATAATAAGTACTCTTTATTAAAAGTATGCTAAAGTGGATGAATGGGTGGATGGAGGGATGGATGGATGGTTGGATGCATGGATAGATACATAAATAAATCTCATCATATATTTCATTTTATACATTGCATTTCTGTCATAAATCGTAAGAACACGGGGGAAATATATAATTTAGTTACAATTAGAAGGGTGTAGCTCAACAGATTAACTATGAACATGTTCTACTAACCATAAAACCAGTAACACGAGTCTTCATTTCCTGCTTTAGATCTCTCAGTTCAAACTGAAAGATTGTTGCTGTTTTGTATGTAAAGTGTGATTTTGCTGTCTTTAATATCTTCGTACTTAACGCAATGACATTCTGACATTTTTAGTGTAACTTGAGTATCAGAATACTCTTTGGCCACTGTATTTTAAGCAATGCATTCAACGACCACACTGCCATTTGCCTGCATTGCATCAAATCTGACCAAAAGAGGGCAGTCAAAGACCACTTTACAGTGATAATCTTTACCATAACACATTTAAAATCCATGCACTGCACACATTACACAAACCTAACCGTGTCTTCAGTGACTCCCGTGTTTTTGGTTACATTTTGAACGATCTATATCACTGTCACAAATAATACTTGCATCAACCAATGCTTCACAGCGCTCGTGCGTAAGCGGAAACCATGACGTCATATCAGCTGTTTTGGCCCCCAGTGCAGTCTGTCGCAAGTGTAGACGTCATTTTCGTTTCAGGAATACATCACGGTTTTAGTAGTAGCACTATGCATGCACTAGCACTGTAGTGTGTGTCAATTTGACGGTGTGACGCTGCTTCGGAGACGAGAAAGTAGAACGCAGAGCATGGCGCCATGAGCTGAGCGCTGAAACGTTTGTGATCAAAGGCACCCGCATTTGAGATCAAAGGCACCGAACGCCGCGGTTACATCTGTTGCCATGCAGCAGTCAGAGAGCGGCGGAGGGGCGGCGACTTCAGAAGTCCAGCTCAACGACCAACCCAGCGCGCTCATCGCGTGTAAAGTGGCCGAAGAGGTTTTTAATGAGCAGCAGTTAAAGGTAGGCGTGCACGCGCTTTGCATTTACCCCGATTATTACCCGCTTTACCGCAACAGTGGAACCTGATGTCGCGGAAGTGAGAGTGTCACCAAAGCCATATAGAACTAAATTGTTCCTAAAATGGGTCCTAATTCAGTTACTCAAGTGTGACAAGTGGGACATGAGCATTGCACTAAAAATACTATGGTACTACCTTGCTTTGTGGATATGTAGGCCTACCATTTTAGTGCATTTTAGTTACAAAATACATGCCATTCCCAAGTTAAATGTCCAAAACATTGTATTACCATGCAAATACGATTACTGCTATAGTACAGTGTCCAAAAAAACATGTCAGTGCCATGTCCAAGAAAACAAGGTATTGTACATGTCTAAAAACATAGCATTACCATGTTTTTTAGACATTGCACCATAATGGTTTTTGTGTATGTACCATGGTAATATAATGTTTTGGATATTTACCTTGAGGATGGCATGTATTTTGTAACTAAAATGCTCCAAAAAGTACCCTGTTCTTTTCGGACATCCTTATCTATGTTACAACCATAGTATTCTTTGGACATGTTACATAGTACCACAATATTTTTTTGTAAGACTGCACAGATGTTCATTTGAACGAGTCCATGTTCTGCGCAAAACAAATGCGGAATAGCTTTAGGTCTGATGGTGGGCCTTGTGAGTTTATTATAGCAGAAATGCATTGCGATTTCACTTGTCTTGGTCTTATTTTGAAATCCTTGGTTTGCTCCCTCTCAATGCTCATTGATGCCTGTGTGGTCCGATCCAACAGATGAGCTACTGTAGCTCAAATTGCTCAAGAAGTTAATGCTGGGTCTGATTGAAAGGTGTCAGAATACACAGTGCATCAGTTTGTTGAGTATGGAGATGCATAGCCGCAGACCGGTCAGGGCACCGAACGCACCAACAGTGGAGCATCAGAACTGGACCACGGAGCAATGGAAGAAGGTGGCCTGGTCTGATGAATCACGTGGATGGCCGGGTGCGTGTGCGTCACTTACCTGGGGAACACATGGCACCAGGATGCACTATGGGAAGAAGCAGAGCCGGCGGAGGCAGTGTGATGCTTTGGGAAATGTTCTGCTGAGAAACCTTGGGTCCTGCCATCCATGTGGATGTTACTTTGACACGTACCACCTGCCTAAGCATTGTTGCAGACCATGTACACCCTTTCATGGAAACGGTATTCCCTGGTGTCTGTGTCCTATTTCAGCAGGATAATGCTCCTGCCACAAAGCAAAAATGCTTCAGGAATGGTTTGAGGAGCACAACAACGAGTTTGAGGTGTTTACTTGGCCTCCAAATTCCCCAGATCTCAATCCAATCGAGCATCTGTGGGATGTGCTGAACAAACAAGTCCAATCCATGGACCTCGCAACTTACAGGACTTAAAGGATCTGCTGCTAACATCTTGGTGAAGATCCCACAGCACACCTTCAGGGGTCTAGAGGAGTCCATGCCTCGACGGGTCTGTTTTGGCAGCAAAAGGGGACCAACACAATATTAGGAAGGTTGTCATATAATGTTATGCCTATTCGTTGTATATCTTCTACATATACTAAACAAACCATGTGAGACCCGGTGCCACTATATAAGCCACTCTGAATTCATTTTGATATAATATGGTTATAATAAGTGGTGTTACAGACATTATAGAGCAGTATTTCAAGCTAGGTAGTTACATTTTCTTTAGAAAACCTGCCAAAAACTCCCTGCCATTGTGCTTTGCTGTGTTTTGAGTAGTTGCCAATCTGATGGCAATCTGGTGTTTTTGAGTGGTTGCTATGCGGTTTTGATTGGTTGC
Source organism: Chanodichthys erythropterus (assembly GCF_024489055.1). Lineage (NCBI taxonomy): Eukaryota > Metazoa > Chordata > Actinopteri > Cypriniformes > Xenocyprididae > Chanodichthys > Chanodichthys erythropterus. The sequence continues at coordinate 2,743,742 of NC_090232.1, forward strand.
TTATTGGCACAAATCAAAAGAACCCATCCCAAGTCCTGATGGGAGAAACAAAGCTTTTCAAAATCAATTGCTTTGCAAAATAATCCACTGTTTTGAAGCAAAAGATACACCAAACTCGAGTGATGTCTGCTGGTCAGAAAGGTTCTTAACTGGTCAGAATCTTAACGAAGCAGTGTTTGGAAAGTGCTGGTCTCTAGATCAGGTCCCTTTTTCACATGTTTTATTAGGAAACTACTAGCACACATCTCTTTGACAAGAGGAGATATTCAGTTATGCACTGAAATTTCATATTAAGGGTTAATTCAGGTTTGTTTAAAGTATGTGCAATGATAATTATTATGCTTGACTTGGCAGTTGGTTTTGCTCTGACTTGTTGGTCCATTTTCCAACGTCTCCCTCATTTTCCATTCTAATAATATGACTATTACCCATTGGTGTCTCTCTTTGGTGAGATTGTTTGAAGCTTCCACAAAGCCTTGGCTTATTTTAGCACCACACCTGCTTTACTGCTACAAAAGGACATTCAGTAAGGAACCAAACTCTTGGAAAGATCCTTGACCTCAGCTGCTGACACGGAAAATAAAATAAACCTTTGTTGCTTTGTGTTTTTCCACTTACAGTGAGATCAAAGGTCGATCGCAGTCTTCGCTCATATTTATCCCACTTATAAAGCATTTGTTTTTCTCTGTCGTGCATGACTTTCATATCAGTATTGTTTAAATTTAGGCTTATTATGTAATATTATTTCCAAAGAGATTTATTTTTAGCAGGAACTTGGATTAATTGTGGAATTTGAAACTATCCCATAAGAACAATGGAAAATGTGTTAGCTAAGAAGGCCAGGTGTCTGTCAGACTTACTAAATTATAAATAAACAAACCTTTCTATAAGTCAAAGCACTGTACAGTATTAAAAATCTGATGTGAAGGTGAAGTGTGACATTTTTTTATGTTAAAACTAGAGATGCACCGATGTATCGGCCAATAATCGGTATCGACCGATAAAAGCTATTATTTTGACTATTGGCCATCGGGGCCGATTATATCCCGTAATGCAGCACTGTTTTACATAGTTAAAACAATCATACTAAATACATTTGAAAGTTATGTTATAATGCTACTCTGTGCGTTTGCTCAGTTGTTAGTGTAAGAGGCTTGCAGTAATCTAGATCGATATTAGTCATATTAATAAAAACTAAATGATTGTTGCTAAATGACATGGAATTAATTTTAAAATATATTGTATGATGGAAAAATCTCTCTCTGATTATATGCTAGCCTCTTGACAAAATAGTGTTGTCTCTAAGGCATGGTAAAAACATGGTAATTGTGGTAATTCAAATAAATAAAAAGACATAATATATTAAAGCGTCTTTGGTGTTTCCATGGTTTCTACTAAAGTAAAACTGGAAATCGATGATAATGTGGATAGGATATCATTGACAGGCGACAAAATTACACGGTCCGTGTCCTGCTTAAAATTGCTCTGGATTTCTCTGGATTTAAACATTGTTGGAAACATTTGGTAATGTAAGTACACAAGTCAACAAAATATATAACATTGTTCTAGTGGTTTTTGGATATTATAATCTAAAAATTGTATATTTTGTGCCTTTAACGCAACCTAGCATTAACAGTTACAAAATTGCGATGTAAAGCAGGGTTACGCGTTTTTTCCCAACACCAAACATTATTTTGTAGCACGTCTCCCATCCAATAATCACAAAGAGATTTGTGCTTTGCGATAAGAAACAAAGTCTTATCTTTCAGATTATTTATTTTATCACAAAATTCAAATGATAAATGGCGTTTGACACTTGTGACGTGACCGATCACTTTTTCTTCCACTTTACCACAAGTTACAGCATGATAAAATGTGCATGAACATCAGAAGGTATGTTGAAATATATAGTACAACTTACTGAAATGAATCGTGTCTCTTGTAATCAGGGTTTCAACTGCGAAGTTGTTAATTGCAACCTTTAATATTATAGTAATGTACTAAATGAGAGCGTTTCCTGTAGTTTGCAGCATTAGTTAGGAGAGATTATTTTTTCCCCTTAAGAAAATCAAAATATCGGCAGATATAATTCTCATTAATTCTGTATCTGTAAAACGTTTGCAAAAATGACACACTTCACCTTTAATTTTAGCATTTTTAAATATCTTTTTTTTTTTTCTTAAACTTGAGTAACTAAATCGAAAACATACAGATAAGCACATAATCCTCACATTTAAGAGCGAGCTGGTCATATTTCATCTAAAACAGTGATTTTACAAATTTTACTGTTTTGGTTTGCCACAGTAAAAACAGACTATTTTGTATATGTTTGACATTTTGTACCATGTTTACAGTGTTTCTACAACAAAAGTGAAACGAAGCCGTGTTATGGTTATGCTTGTGTATGAAATACTTGCTGAATTGTCATTATCGTGTGGGTCTGTCATTAAAGGCATCGTTCATCCAGAAATGAAAACTCGCCCTCATATCTTTCCAAACTCATATGGCTTTCTCTCTTCTGCAGAGCACCAAAGAAGGACAAAGATAGTGTGAAATGAATCCATAAGTCTTCTAAAGTGACATGAGCACTATTATCTTGCTACAGCTGCTTTACAGCAGAATTTGAATCTGTCTCATTATTTGATGAAGTTTGCATCGTAATTCTGTTACTTTCCTGTTTGTCATTGTGAATCTGCTTTAAAACAGTTTCTATTGTATAAAGTGCTATAAAAGTAAAGGTGCCGTAAGAAAAACTCTGCAGTAAGAAAAAATCTTACAGACCCCAAACTTTTAAACGACAGTGTGTATGTTATGGTTAAGTGTTAGACATTTCAGGTCACTTTATTCCACCAGCTTGTTTTGAAAGGAACAGCTTCACCTGCTTCAATGTCTCTATGGAAATGTCTGCATGTTTGACGTTTGACCACCAGCAACTTAAATCATCTTAATCATTGTTAAAGAGCCACCAAAACACAGTGCAAGTGAGAATACAGGACCATTCCTCTCCTCTGTGAGAAAGCATGGGGAAATGTTTAAGCTGTTCTGCACTATGGCTGACCGCACATGTGACTCAGCTTCTGTCCCGGGATTGACTCGGTCTCGTATGCATGAGTGCTCGTGCAGCAACGTAAACCTCTTTGTTCTGCATTTTGCCCTCTCTGACACCTTTCGTACCAGGTGTGATGTGAGCTTTGAAGCTAATGCACAGATGGTGTGTTGTTCACCCTATGGCCACATGCGACATGAAATACTTCTTCAGTTGATGCATTTAAACCCGGACAGGATGTAACTACAGTACACAGAATGTATTTAAACATTTAATACAGTAAATAATACAGGATAATAAAAAGTATGCATTATAAATGAGACACATACACATTATACACATATTACAACTATATAAAGTTGCACACGCACCCGGCCATCCACGTGATTCATCAGACCAGTGTCTATGAGGTTGCTAGCATGTTCTGGGTGGTTGCTAGGAGGTTGCTATGCAGTTGCTTGGGAGTTCTAGGTGATTGCTAGGGTGTTCTGGTGGTTACTCTGCAGTTGCTAGGGTGTTCTGGGTTGTTGCTAAGAGGCTGCTATGCAGTTGCTGGGTATTCTGGATGTTGCTAGGGTGTAGCTATGCAGTTACTGGGTGTTTTGGGTGGTTGCTAAGGTGTTCTGGTGGTTGCTAGTTGGTAACTTTGCTGTTGCTAGGATGTTCTGGGTGGTTGCTAGAAGGCTGCTATGCAGATTCTGGGTGTTATGGATGTTGCTAGGGTGTTGCTGTGCAGTTACTGGGTGTTTTAGGTGGTTGCTAGGGTGTTGCTGGGTATTCTGGTGGTTGCTAGTTGGCCAATTTGCTGTTGCTAGGGTGTTCTGGTTGGCTGGTTGGTCATGCAGTTGCTGGGTGTTCTGGATGTTGTTAGGGTGTTGCTATGCAGTTACTGGGTGTTATGGGTGGTTTCTATACAGTTGCTTGCTGTTCTGGTGGTTGCTAGGTCGTTACGCTGCAGTTGCTAGGGTATTCTAGGTGGTTGGTAGGAGGCTTCTATGCAGATTCTGGGTGTTCTGGATGTTGCTAGGGTGTTGCTGTGCAGTTACTGGGTGTTTTGGGTGGTTGCTAGGGTGTTGCTGGGTATTCTGGTGGTTGCTAGTTGGCCAATTTGCTGTTGCTAGGGTGTTCTGGTTGGCTGGTTGGTCATGCAGTTGCTGGGTGTTCTGGATGTTGTTAGGGTGTTGCTATGCAGTTACTGGGTGTTATGGGTGGTTTCTATACAGTTGCTTGCTGTTCTGGTGGTTGCTAGGTCGTTACGCTGCAGTTGCTAGGGTATTCTAGGTGGTTGGTAGGAGGCTTCTATGCAGTTGCTGGGTGTTCTGGATGGTTGCTAGGTGATTACTATGCAGTTGCTGGAGTGTTCTGGGTTGTTGCTAGGGTGTTGCTATGTGGTTGCTAAGGTAATCTGGGTGGTTTTAACGAGAATATCAGTATGTTGGCTTTCTATTGCTGTTATTTAAAGCTCTGACATTTAAAGTAGCTTAAGTGTCCATATACATTTAAGGGGCTACTGTAGATAATATGTAATTCATTCATATGTTACATCATCATACGCTTTTGTGCAGCTGGATATAAATATCCTCCGGGGGCTTATGTGTACCACTGCTTACATATCAGCACAACTCTCCGCTTCTCACCTCCACATGTCTTTGCATAACACCCATCTAGTGTCTGCTTCCCTTTGCATTTTTTCCATCACCTTATTTCGGTTTCATATTTCCATTTTTCCATTGAGTCAGAGATGCACAGTCCTTCCGCAATACACACACAGTGCTTGTACACAAATGAGTGATCAGTGTAATCTTTAAACAAGTAAGACTTGTGGGTTACTGTCTAACCATGCAGTCTTTACCATCAACACATTTACACACACACAAACAAGAATGAGTTCACCACAGTCAGCTTGTTTTTTTGTTTTTCTTTTTTTTTTGTTTTTTTTTTTCTTTTTTGATGTTTGGTGTAAATGGTTCCCACGGTCATTAAAAACCTGGAAATGTGGGTTGTATTCTCCAGGCATGGAATAATCTTGAGAAATGTTAAATGTCATGGAAAGTTTTGTGGAAAGTTGTTCACATAGTGATGTCTGATTTATGAGTCATTTAGGTTCACACAATGAATCATAAGCAAATTGTTATGAATCCAAATGCATGTGGTGGCTAAGGTGTTCTAGGTTATTGCTATGTAGTTGCTAGGTTGATCTGGGTGGTTTCTCGGTAGTTAGTGGTCAGTTCACATACAGAATAGTCAATCATTAGAAAATTGGTATGAATCAAACTGATTAACCAGTATTCTCTATTGACCAGTATTCTCTAAAGCCACATGATGAATCAGTAAGTGGCCTGTCCATTAAACATGACCAATACTTGCAAATAAATGGTCATAAACACAAAGACAAAACACACATGACTAAGGCACCGTTTACACAACACCGTTTTCAATGAAAAACTGACAACTTTTATGTGTTTTGGTCATTCATTTACACGATAACGGTGTATCTCCGTATAAACTACAAAAACGCAAACTTGTGGAAACAGTGACGTCATGTACATGTGTATTTTGTGTTCAGTATATAGGCGCGTAGTTTCTTTACAAAGTCACATCGCCATCTACTGGCCTGGCAGCAGAACACAGCGTTTTTAGTCATTTTGTCATCTGTATGCAAAAAAAACGCAGAGGAAAAACATTTCTGTTTTAAGTGCATCATTTTAATGTAAACGTACCCTAACTAAATAACAGAAAATGTAACACAAAAGACCATACTTTTATTCTACTGAGAAGAAAAATAAGAAGAAACAAAATTATTGAAATAAAATCATCACGCAGGGATCTCTGGGAATGTCTTTTGACTTGATTTTTTCACTTTAAATTATTTGGTAACTCATAGGTTTTACTTGCAAAAAACATAAATTTGACAGTATTTTACAGTAAAATCACATAATGTGACATTAAACAGTTTTTCATTTAGTTTTTCAACATATATATATATAACAATATATATATATGTTAAAGTTACTTACAGGTAACCAATTAACAGATTTTTACATTTTTTTTTTTCTGTAAAAGTTATTACAAAATTTTACTTGGGGCTGCATGATTTTGTGGAAAAAAAACTAAATTTAATTTTTCTGATAAAGATTGTGATTTAAATGCGGTTTAAAACTAATCCAGGTTTGCTTGTTTGTAGGGGTGCAGAATATGACATAGTTGTGTGATTATATATTAATATGGCTTTAAAATACACTAAATACAAAAATTCTAAATAAAAACAAAATAAAAATATTACTTGTGATATTTTACTGTAAAGTAAAAATCAAATATAAGGAAATATTATAATAAAATATAATAATATATTAAAATAATACTATGTATATATACTATATATGATTCATAAACTATAAAATTACTATTCTCTATCTTTTGTGGCTGTCTTAGTTTATTCATTGTCAAATGTTAATCGCAGGGAACCATTAAAGCTTCTTTTTTGTTCATAAGCATTTCTCATTATGAGTATGTGAAGATGGTTGGCACATGTTGTTTTTTGATAATCGCTAAAAAGACATTTTGCAAATTTCTAGTGGGAAGCCATGGTTTAATAGTCTGATTATTGTGAAATAGTTTTGGTGTAAGGTGCAGTCTAGGCATTTCCTGCTTTTTGGACAAAATCTGCAAACAAACAGGATGTCATATTGTAAAATCATGATGTTAGAAAGTGCTTAAATGACTTCGATATGGTGGGATGGAAAGGTGAGAGACAATAGGATTGCCAAAGGCCAACATGGAAATAGGCTGAAGGGAGAGAATGAGGATGTTGGACTGAGTGATGTCATGAGTTTCCAGTTCCTCATTAGGATTAGTCAGCAGCAAGGAATGAGAGACGGACAGAGAGAAATGAAAGGAGGAGCTGAAGGTTAGAAAGGTAGAGAGAGAGAGAGAGAGAGGCGGTCCTCAACAGTATGAGCTGGACTATAAGCAGCAGCAGATAAACCCGCCGGTAAAGCCGTGACCTCAGAGCACTGCTAGAAACTTCTGCTGGCACGTGCGGCGGAGTGGCTTTTCTCAGATGCATTTCATCTGGAACAGACTCTAAACATTTAGGTCTTATTTTGGAAATCCCAATAGAGGCAGGTGAAAATCTGCATTTTGCATGTAATTTGCTCATTCTTCTAAAACTGAATTATGCATCTTAAGACTACAAAGTGCAACAACTTCTGCCTGGTGGCCACACCAGTGGATGATGACATATTCAGTCGGACACAGATTCGGGTAAGATTGGTCGTGTCATTTGGACGTTTAGATTGCATTTCTCTTTCACAAGGTTCTGCTGCTAATTTTGCATTAAACTAATCTTTTTTGCATTGTGTTTTTGTTTTTATATTTGGTCTCCCACAAGCTTAAAGATTTGGTTTAGTTTGTTACTTAAATTAACCTGGTCGTGTTAATCTGCTGCTCTTCACTGATGATCCACAGCTCTTATTTTCCCTGCTCTCCTGTTTTCGATGCCCTGTTTGGTTTAGATACTAGCTTCAACAATGGGGTTAGAGGCTTGTAGCTTGAAACGGAATCTTTTGTTTACATATTTAGAGTTTTGGGTTAATACTAAAATATTTTATTTATTTATTTATTTAATATAATTTCATACTTTTATCCAGCTATGCATTAAATTGATACATTTGGTGTGTTCTTTTGAATTTAATACTAATCCTGAAAAGATGAACCACGGTTTCCACAAACATATGAAGCAGCACAATATATTTTCAACATATTAAAATGATTTCTGAAGGATCATGTAACACTGAAGACTGGAGTAATGATGCTGAAAATTCAGCTTTGCATCAAACAAATACATTATTTTACAACAAATTCACATAGAAGACAGCTATTTTAAATTGTAATAATATTTCCTAATTTTCCTTTATTTTTGGTCAAATAAATGCAGTCTTGGTGAGCAGAAGAGGCTTCTTTTAAAAACATTAAAAATCTTACCCACCCCAAACCTTTGAACAACAGTCTATGTTGGACCTCATTCATGAAACTCCAGCAGAATGAATTTCTATCTAAAACATTCTTTGAGACCAATAATTAAACCCTCCTCACACTGAATGTGTTGCACACATGATATAATACAAAGAAAAGAGAAACACATCCTGAAAACTGCTGTAGCTAGCAGGAAAATCCAATATTTGGAAACATTATTTATTGAATCTTGAAATAAATGGATTGCCAATATTTGGAAACGCATCATTTGAATCTTGTAATAAATGGACTTTCAATATTTGGGAAGGTTACTCACTGAATCTTGAAATAAATGGATTGCCAATATTTGGAAATGTGAATCATTTGAATCTTGAAATAAATGGATTGCCAATATTTGGAAACACATCATTTGAATCTTGAAATAAATGGATTTCCAATATTTGGGAAAGTTACTCACTGAATCTTGAAATAAATGGATTTCCAATATTTGGGAAGGTTACTCACTGAATCTTGAAATAAATGGATTGCCAATATTTGGAAACACATCATTTGAATCTTGTAATAAATGGACTTTCAATATTTGGGAAGGTTACTCACTGAATCTTGAAATAAATGGATTGCCAATATTTGGAAATGTGAATCATTTGAATCTTGAAATAAATGGATTTCCAATATTTGGGAAGGCTACTCACTGAATCTTGAAATAAATGGATTGCCAATATTTGGAAACGTGAATCTTTTGAATCTTGAAATAAATGGATTTCCAATATTTGGAAACATTACTCACTGGATCATGAAATAAATGGATTTCCAATATTTGGAAACGTGAATCTTTTGAATCTTGAAATACATTTCTTGCATTCTAACGCATTCTAACGCAAATAATTTTCGTTCTACTCATTTTAATGATTGAGGCCCATAGGTTCTTTGTTTTTCTTTCATATATGAGGTTCGCAACCCTCTTGCGATATGTTTTTCATTGAGGAAATTATACTGTTTATGATTGTCCAGTTATTTGACACTTTTTTTTCCTCTTGTTTTGCTTTATTAGGAGCAGTTTGAGGCTTTGTTCCGCGCGTTTGATCCAGGCACATCGTTCCAGTTCTTCAAAAGCTTCAGACGGGTTCGGATCAACTTCACCGATGCTTTAGCAGCAGCCGAGGCCCGAGTCAAACTCCATAAGAGTGACTTCAATGGAAAGGAGATGCGTCTGTATTTCGCTCAGGTAATAACCCTTACAAAGAAGTACTATGGTGATGGCATCAGATTATTTCCATATTTTTTTATACCGTAGTGTTATAGAGCTGCACGATTAATCATTAAAAGATCGCAATCTCGATTCAAACACCTATGTGATCTCATTCCTAAATGATGATTCACCCGTGTCTATTAAACCTTTGACAAAATCACACCAGAACGTTCCTTACTAATCTATGTTGCCACTACCGCTGAGCCAGAGAGAGCCGTTGTCATGTATAGGTATGAAACAGCTTCACAAACAGTCTTTTTAACCATACAGTATCATTATTTCTGTGTTACAAATATTCATATTATCACAGAAGTACTGGGACAAAAGTTTATAGTTTGGATATAAACACAGAAGCGAAAATAGAGTAAATCACCCTTTTAAAAGTAACTTGACGCTTCAAATAAAAATTGTATCAATTACACCGTTACAACAGTAGATGGTGACAAGTCACTACTAAAAAATGTATTTGTCATTGAATCATTCATTCAAGAGATTCATTCAAAAACACTGATTTATCCAGCAATGAAAAAAGGGAAGTCTTTATGAGTGAGTCATTGAATCATTCACTCAATTTTTTTTTTTTTTAAATAATTATTTCCAATTAATTATATATTTTTAAATTGATATTTTGTCTGAACCTCTAGCAGATTTAATTAATTATAAAGTCTTATGAACAAAGATCATCTTAACTGTTAACACATGGGTGAAAGTAACAATTGCTTTTGCAGAAAGCATAAACTTTTTGCTCAAATGACCTTAAAATACAAAGTAAAGGGATATTTTTAAAGGGATATTAGGGATATTAAAGATCCATTATCAAAAGCACAAACTTACAATAACATCTGAAAAAGTTATAATAACTGGAAACAGTTTGTGAAATTAAAACTATTAAATAAAAAATGAAAATGTATTTGGAGATAAAGACATCATACTAATAATTAATTGTAATAAAACAATACTAATAATAGTTTTAAATTCATTGCCCCCATTCAATAACAAGTAAGTTTTATAGAATAAAATGCATAGAAATGCCCTGGTAACCTGGTTTAGCTTTGTGGATTCCTGTAGCTCAAACAGTAACACATGACACTAGCAACACCAAGGTCACTGGTTCCATTCCCAGGAAATGCATGAACTGATAAAAGTTATATCTGTAATCCAGTGTAAATCACTATAGATAAATGCATAAATGTAAATGCAAATATGTTTAAACTCTCTCCTTTTCTTTCTCTTTTCCTGTACAGTCGGTACATATCGGCAGTCCTCGCCTTGAGCCTCCTAAACCAGAGAAGCAGTTCCTCATCTCCCCACCGGCATCGCCCCCTGTAGGCTGGGCGCAGTCGCAGGATGCTATGCCCGTCCTCAACTACGACCTGCTGTGTGCTGTGTCTAAACTAGGACCAGGTATAACCTATTTACCTCTTTTCCATGGTATACTTTGAGACTGAGCGCTGCACTGTATATCTCAACTACATATGCGGCATATACACTACCGTTCAAGAAATTAATACTTTTATTGAGCAAAGATGCACTAAATTGATCAAAAGTGACAGTAAAGACATTTATAATGTTACAAAAGATTTCTGTTTCAAATAAATTCTGCTCTTTTGAAGTTTCTATTCATTAAGTAATCCAGAAAAATAAGTAGTGTCACGGTTTCCACAAATATATGGAACTGTTTTCAACATTGATGATAATCAGAAATGTTTCTTGAGCAGCAAATCAGCATATTAGAATGATTTCTGGTGGATCATGTGACACTGAAGACTGGAGTAATGATGCGGAAAATTAAGCTTTGATCACTGGATATAAATTACAGTTTACAATATATTAACATAAAAAACAGCTATTTCACAATTTTTACTGCATATTTTGATCAAATAAATGCAGCACAGCAAAATTATATTTGCTGTTTTTCTTTAAAAAGGACCTATAATGCCCCTTTTACAAAATGTAATATAAGTCTCTGGTGTCTCCAGAATGTATCTGTGAAGTTTCAGCTCAAAATCCCCCACAGATCATTTATTATAGCTTGTCAAATTTGCCCCTATTTGGGTGTGAGCAAAAACATGCCGTTTTTGTGCGTGTCCCTTTAAATGCAAATGAGCTGCTGCTCCCGCCCCCTTTCCAGAAGAGGGCGGAGCTTTAACAGCTCAACAACAACAAAGCTGGAGAATCTCACGCAGCCAGAATGAGGATTGTCAGTAACGGTGTTCAGCCTTACATTGTTCAAACCGGAGTCGGAGTGATGGAGAGACTCAGGAAGAAGTTACAACTTTTAGACGTTTCTGAATGGTTAGTGGATAAATTGATGTAGTTGCTGTGGAGTTGTGCCGTAATCTTTTGTGCAAATCCAGTGTTGAATTGACCCTCGTTTGTGAAGCAGTCCGGCGTAAAATGACGGCAACTCTTCCGTTTCTCTAAAGCAGCCCAACATGGCCTCGCCCACTTTAAAACATGTTCTCGCGGGTGGGGTTTATGTAAATTTTAGGGTTAGTGATGTCACTAACTCGGGAAGAAGCTTGTTGTAGAAAGATAGGTCCTCTTTAACTTGACACTTACTTGTATTTGCAGGTGAGCAGTACGAGATCCACACTGGAACCACCAACACTCCCAGCGTCATCGTGCACGTGTGCGAGGACGAAATCTCCGAGGACGAGGAGGAAGCAGCAGAGAGCGGCAAACGCGCACGACCCAAGATCATCCAGACCCGTCGCCCAGACTATGTCCCGTCCGTTAACCAGTGAGCGGAACATTCTGGGCCGTTTCATCTTCGCGACCAACACGGGAATAACTAGGAAACATGCAGTCATGCAGTTTGTCATCCTCACCACCGGGGGTGGTGGTGAGCGTCAAATCCTCTTCCTAGTTAGCGAGGGAGTCGACCATGCTCATAATCTCGCGTTTCATTTCTTAACATCCATCTCTGATGGAGTCAGGGACTTGGGAGAGTTTCTCTCGTATTATGAATGTCATTATTTGCTTGACGTCACAACTGTGTATTTTAATAAACCGAGAGAAAAGCGAAGGGAAAGTGCGAGACTGCATCTGATATATACGGAAAACGTTTTTGTGTTGCACAAACAAACGTGTCTGAATTGTGTGTCGTTCGGGGCCACTAACATGTACTCGTCGTCATTATCATGTATCGTCTCTACGTTTAGTCAGTTAAGCACTCGTACAGTCTTTGAAAAGTCATTATTATTGTTGCTGAAGTTCTTTGCGAGCTCCTCCAAGTATTATGCACTTTAAAAATAGAGCCTTATAATGTGGTAAACTGACAACAACATGAAGTACTTGTCTTTGTATATAGAGCGCAACTGTGACCGCCGACTTTTTCCGCCTTGGTATCGCGAGTATTTTCCCATTCATTTTCTCCATCAATCACAAGCAAAAAGGTATTTTGAACATTGGTAAAAATGAAGACACTTGTACTAATCTGTTATGAGGGAATGAATCATTGTGAATGTATGGAAGGAAAAAACTATGAGATTGGAGGTAAAATTATATGTCGATGCTTTGTGTTCTCTAACAAATTTTTAGCGTTCCCCTGAGAAACTTTGTGTTCGTTTGCAAAGTTTTCAAACACAAAGTTTCTTGGGGGAAAGCAACACTTTTGTGATCGAATGCAAAAGCTTTGAGAAATTGAGAAATCAATTTTTCCTTTTGATTTATAAGAGGTCATTGTACTATAAGAAACTGTGTTAATTCTAATTCCTAATCTGATATTAATGATTCATGTACAGTCAGATGTTCTTTGTCTGTGTGTCAGTAAATCAAACCAATGACTTAACGGTCAACTTCACGTTGTTTCTCTTAGTAGGATGAAAATAATCTGTTATTTAAACATGATTAAATTATAAATCGAAAGCGATCAAAGAACGCTCCCTTTACAGTCACTGGAGCTGTCAATCAAAAGCACAAGTTTATCAGTGATTGAATTCTGGACTCGCGCCAAAACTCTCGTTTTATTCAACGAATCTCTTAGTTACATCGCGTTTGCACTGTTGGTTATGAGGAAAGCATTTGTTAGTGTGCAGAAATTGAGTTGGAATGACGAGATCACTGCTTTCATGAGCTCAACAACATGACTGTGATCGACTACATGTTCATCACTACAACCTTTCATGCCACAATCTAAATATAACGCCATAGATATAAATGTAATGCTATAATAATCAAGACTTTTCACAATTAGTTAACCTTGAGAGCTCTAATAGTAGTTTTCGAGAGAAGTATTTCAAATGAAAAGATGTCAGCCAATCACAGCAGTGGGCGTTTCCACTGAAGTCTCACAGCAGACACGCCCCTTAAAACGGAGCGTTCAAATCAGAGGGTTGGAAAAATGCCTTTTATTTCTAAATTATGATCATTTTTGATGTAAAAATCATACTAACAGTGTAAGTGCACCCCAGGAAACATTATAAAACAATAAAACGACGCAGTTCATGACCCCTTTAAAGTTAAATAAAATATTGACTGTCAAAATAAACTGAAATAAAATTAAATATTGACTATAAATCATTGGCTGCATGTATAAATGAAATGAAATCAAATCAAATATATTTATGTAAGTTGTTTTGAGTGTAGGAGGCAATTCGCAGAGAGAGCGGTTGATTTTAAATGGTTTTGTATTGATTCCAATTTCCATAAAACTCTTGATTGGTGAATATCTGTTCAGCTAGTGCAAAATTCAGCTCTTTAATTGAATTTAAAAAATAAAAAATAAAACCACTGACTATAAAAACATTTATCATAACAACCACTATGGAGAAAATGAATGTGATTTTACTGTTGCGCTCTTCGACCTGTCAAATGAACCGCTCTGTTGTGCTCTACTGTCTTTGGAGATATTTTCCTCTTTTCCATTACTGTAGGAGACGTTCTAATGTCATCCAGTGATTTTAAGCAACTATAACATACTGTGTATATTTGATGTGTTTGAATGTAGCCAATATCTTAAAAAAAAAAAAAAAAAAAAAAAAAAGCTTCAGGATTTCTATCAACAATTAAATCTTATTCATTAGGTAGCAAGAATATGGAGGGAGGAAAAGCATTTACCTTTAATAAAACTATCTTGACCAAAGAACGGAATCTGATGTTTATTTCTGTCCAGGCTTTGACAGCAGAAGATGGTTGTCATATACAGCAGCTGATAGATATGCACTAAAATCATTTAGATGCGTGTAAACTCTTGCATTCGTCATATTCATTCAACAAACTTGTACACCTAAACCACAGCAGATGTGTCTGATTTGTCAAAGGACTAAAGACCAATCAAATATAGTATGCAAATACAGTGGGATATCTTCCAAATGGGATATTTTATGATTTCTAATTTTTTTAAGCATAATGTTGATATGAACCAAACGAATCTACATATTCACAGTCGCTCTGTGTCGATGGCTGTTGCTTATTTTCTGCATGATAATGCAGGATCAGCAGCTTAAGAATGATCTGCTTCGTAATTAAAATTGCTTTTGAATGACGTCAGGACAGCAAAATACATCAGGCAGGGATGCTGTAAACTTTCTAGAGTTACTTCTGAATTTGCTTAAAAATTTAAACACTCTTATAAAAGGAAATCCTGTCTCTGCCTGATATTTCACCCCAAATCAAAGAAAGATATTTATAATATGTAAAGATATAAAGTTTCAAGATATTTGCATTGTGACATTAACATATTATAATTAACATGATACTTGTCAAATAATCATAAGATGCAGATAGATAGATAAATAGATAATCTCAAACATGTTTTCTTTTATATTAAGTGTCATTTATAGCAGGTGTTTTTCCAGAAAGCGATGTGTGTGTGTATTAGTTAACAGGTCGATGTAACCTTGTCCTGGTCATATTTCAGTGTTGCAGCTCTCAGTCGATTCATTTCACAATAGGCTTTTAACAGCGCCACCTGCTGGTGAGACTTTGATACATGCAACTTTTTATGTAACGCACGTGCATAACAGAAAAAAAAAAAATCTCATTAAGTCTTTTACCTGGTTTATTAGGCTCAAAATGCTTTATATTACACCTGCCACGAGCGGTTTGCATTTACAGCAAAGGATGATAAGGTTTTATTCTTAATCATAAATTCTGAGCTATTTGAGCTAAATTATGAACACACAGCAAGGATGGATATACATACAAAATTTTATTTACAAACGTCAGAGATGATAAATAAAAACTGTGTATAAAAACAAGACTTGTGCAGCAATCCATGTTGTAAACAGCAGACAGAAGTTCAACAGCTGAATCCACAACAGGCCAATCAAACGTCACTCCTGCAACACGAACACAGCGTTAAAGAGAGACCCTCGATTACTGCGCTCACGTGTGCGTTTCACCATCATTTCATCACCTGTTTTTCTCCTCACGAGTCCCACATGTCAGTCGTCCTTCTTGTTCTCGATGAGCTCCTGCGTTTGCTGTGCGAGTTTCTTCTTCATCTCCATCTGCTGTTTCAGAGCAGCGTCTGCTTTCCTGCTCTGATAGATCTTTGCTCCAGCGAACGCCAAACACAGCAGCAGCGTCTTCGCCGCCAGGATGTACAGCAGCAACGGCACATTGTCCAAAGCCTGAGAACACAATTACACACACCGTTATGACAAGAAGCACACAAGAAACCCCTTTAACATGATAAACCTTACATGCACACATCATATAATTATGACGACTATCAAATTATATTAACTCAATATGCAATCTCATTGAAAAAATTGTGTAAGAAGATACTGTTTGGTGCAGTGTTGTAATTATATACTATTAAAAACATAGCTGAAATTGACTAAAATGAGTATTAAGTTGAGTTTAAGTATTAAAATTACTAAATAAGAATATTAAAAAAAAGTGACAAAAAGCAGATAACCACTAAACTATTGTATCTCAATATTTTGAATCAGCTTTAGTTTATAAATACTAATAGAATTTCTCTATTATGCATATGCACATAAAATTACTAAAACAATATAAACAAATTTATAAATTATATAATTATAATATATATATATATAATTAAATATAAAACGTTTTAATTTTAGTAATTTTATGTGCATCTGCAGAGAAATATTATACAATATTTAGTTTTATCAGTATTTTAGTATTATTTATAAACTAAACCTGATCCAAAATATTAAGAAATACTACAATAGTGAAAGTTTTTATTTTATATTTATATATTTTTATTTTTCTCATTTTATAGTTTATGTAATATATATTATAAGATTTTATTTGAAAAAATACTATAAATACCATACTTTTTAATATATATATATATATATATATATATATATATATATATATATTATATATTATATATATATATATATATATATATATATATATTATATATATATATATATATATATATATATATATATATATATAAAAAAAAAGGAAAAAATAATATAAAAACTTAAACTTTCACTATTGTAGTATTTCTTAATATTTTGGATCAGCTTTAGTTTATAAATAATACTAAAATACTACGAATAATAAAACTAAATATTGTATAATATTTCTCTGATGCAGATGCACATAACATTACTTGAACTAAAAATCTTAAATTTTAAGTCTTAATACAATACCATAATAGTTTATAAATAATGAAGTGATGAATGATATGTGATAAATGTTTTAAAATATTGGACAAAAAAATCATATAAGTTTGTTTACTTTTATGACAAAATTATAATAAAGTGAACAGAGGTGGATTTAAAATAATTTCAGTTCTGTAGTTTTTTTGTTTGTTTTTTGCTAAAAATTAAAGGCTTGTAATTTCTTTGGTAACTTTCTCCAAACGTACAAAGCAAAAATCAAACAATATGTTTACTTGTGAATACTGTCGTTTCCTCAATAATCCTTAATTTCACTTTCCATCCCGTTTGTCCTTTTTAAAGACCCTCCTCCCAAAAAAAAACAAACCTCCAGGAAGTGACATCAAATCAACAGCTGCACAAACATCAGCGTATCTTAGTGTTTTTGTGGTGTCAAGTTGATGTCCTCATGTAAGATAGTTAGAAATATGTTTTCATTTCTTGACATTATTAATTATAACGTAACTTGCATTATAAACTTGAAATTCTTCAGTCGGACCAGATCATATTTCACAAGCATGTTTATTATTGTTGTTATTAAAGTTTAAGAAGTACTGCAATACTATGATTACCATGGTGAAGGTTTGTAAAGGCAGTCTATGGACATGAGGAACTGTATAAGCATTGTCACTTCACAGCTGAGACTGACAGAAGACCTTCCCCCACATCAGCGCAGTTCAGTGGGTTATAGAAGGTTATAGAAGTGTCTGTGGCCTGAGAGTGTTTCTGCATGACAAGAGCAGCTGAAGCACTGGAGGATCAGATAGTGTCCGGAGCAAAAGCACTGTTGTTTTAAGAAATGCACCATCATACTGAACACAATATCAGCTTTCTGAAGGTTTACTGTGGCAATAACATGCATTTAGACAAGGACCATTGTACTAACTTTACCATTATGTAATTCTAAGTGGTACACATACAATCTAACTATTATATTATTATTATAAACAATTATATATTATGTTCTTAAAAACGTAGTATATCCAGAGTACACGCTCAAAACACTATAGTAATACCATGGTACTTATTGTTAGACTGTATTACAAACGAAGTAAGAAAAAGTTGGCATAATATTATTTTGAGATATATCATAATAACTGCATGCTCTTACCCGCCAGTTGATCATGATGATTTCTTCTGTCGAGTGAAGGTAAATCTGAACTCAGCTCGAGCTGCTTCTATTTAATCTCCACAAGAGACGGTGAAATGACCTCTGGAGGCGTGTCCACATCACACGAACCGAATTATTGAGTAGAACGGAAATGAGTGTGAAACCGAATTCCAAAGGAGGCGGAGCTCTCTACACTCACTCTACATGTATTCAGCCATCTTTAATGTAATACTTGTTCATTTAACTGTTACATGTCTATATATTTAAACTATAAAAAGATTGTAATGATGTTCAATTATTCATTTAATAGACTATTATTAGATATAATGAAACAGTTTATTAACAACATTTGTCACGTGGTACATGTTACTTTTCTCAGCGCTGTGAGAATTAATAATTGTGATGTAAAATTGGGATTTTTTTTTTTTATTGCATATAATCCGTATATTTGGAATTAATAGATGATTATAATACTCTACTTTCTAGGCTCCAATTATCAAAAATACGTCTTGAGATTTAAATGCGGCTCAGTGGTTTTTGTGCCATATAGCGCCCCCTAGAAGAATAACTTATTTCATGCGAAATAATTTTTAGCTGACAAAATTTTCCTCCCAATAATCGCATTTCTCCAGATGACCAATCGCGCAACGCATCCAGGTCACGAAATAACTCCTTTAAAGGCACAGGGCAGCTCTAGAAAGCTGATGAACATTATAGAAGGGTGTGTGTGTGTGTGTGTGTGTGTGTGTGTGTGTGTGTGTGTGTGTGTGTGTGTGTGTGTGTGTGTGTGTGTGTGTGTGTGTGTGTGTGTGTGTGTGTGTGTGTGTGTGTGTGTGTGTGTGTGTGTGTGTGTGATCAAGGATATATATAGACCAGTTCTAGAGAGTTGGTGAACATTATAGAAGGATTATATGTGTGTGTGTGTGTGTGTGTGTGTGTGTGTGTGTGTGTGTGTGTGTGTGTGTGTGTGTGTGCTTTTGTTTATATTACATTGTGGGGACCAAATGTCCCCATGATGTAATATAAACCTGAGTTCACCTACATCGTGGGGACCAGCCAGCGGTCCCCACAATGTAAATGGGTTTATAAATCATATAGAATGAGTTTTTGTGAAAAAGTAAAAGTTTGCACAGTTTCCTGTGAGGGTTAGGTTTAGGGGTAGGGGCAGGGTAGGGGGATAGAATGTACAGTTTGTTCAGTGTAAAATGCATTGAAGTCTATGGAAAGTCCCCACAATTCACAAAAACAAACATGTGTGTGTGTGTGTGTGTGTGTATATATATTACGCTGCCCTCCAAAAGTTTGGAAACGCCCTAGAAAAGTGGGGTTTTGGACAATACTGGCATTAATCCTTTTTAATTTGTGATCATTTTGTTTTGATAAGGGACAACACAAACTACGAAAGGGGGCATGTCTGACTTTGACATGTATATATTGCCATTATTAAGCAATCAAAATCAAAATTATTATTGCTGGTCTTCAATGATAATGTCAAGTTACTGTAATGTATTTGTACCAAAAAATGATAAGGATTTATGCTGATATAGTCCAAAACCACACTTTGCCGTGTTTCCAAACTTTTAGGGGGCAGTATATATATATATATATATATATATATATATATATATATATATATATATATATATATATATATATATATATGTGTGTGTGTGTATATATATATATATATTATACAGTACAGTCCAAAAGTTTTGAACCACTAAGATTTTTCATGTTTTTAAAAGAAGTTTCGTCTGCTCACCAACGCTACATTTATTTAATTAAAAATACAGTAAAAAACAGTAATATTGTGAAATATTATTACAATTTAAAATAACTGTTTTCTATTTAAATATATTTCACAAAGTAATTTATTCCAGTGATCAAAGCTGAATTTTCAGCATCATTACTCCAGTCTTCAGTGTCACATGATCCTTCAGAAATCATTCTAATATGCTGATCTGCTGCTCAAGAAACATTTAATGTGTACAATTGTACAAAATATTTGTGTACAATATTTTTTTTCAGGATTATTTGATGAATAGAAAGTTCAAAAGAACAGTGTTTATCTGAAATCTAATCTTTTGTAACATTATAAATGTCTTTACTGCCACTTTTGACTGATTTAATGCATCCTTGTTGAATAAAAGTATTAATTTCTTTAATTTCTTTTCAAAAAAATAAAAATAAAAATTCTTACTGACCCCAAACTTTTGAACGGTAGTGTATAATGCTACAGAAGCTTTGTGTTTCAGATAAATGCTGTTCTTTTGAACTTTCTATTCATCAAGGAATCCTGAAAAAAAAAAGTACAAAACTGTTTTCAACATTGAAAATAATCATAAATGTTTCTTGAGCAGCAGATCAGCATATTAGAATGATTTCTGAAGGATCATGTGACACTGAAGACTGGAGTAATGATGCTGAAAATTCAGCTTTGATCACAGGAATACATTACTTTGTGAAATATATTTAAATAGTACACAGTTATTTTAAATTGTAATAATATTTCACAATATTACCTGTGGCGAGGGGGGCGTGGTTCAGCGAGGTCTGCAACCGGAGAGAATGGCGGGAGACGCGTGGTAAGTGAGTGGCTTGAATACAAATCACGAACACCTGTTTCTCATTGCAGTGATTGGCGCGGAGACAGGACAAAACGCCGTGAGAAGCAGGAGTGTGTGAGAGAGAGGGGAACTGTTGACTGAGTCGAGTCGAGGTTCGTGGAGTGAAGCCCTTGTGGATAGTGTAAGCCCAACGTGGAGTGAAGCCCTTGTGGATAGTGTATACCGAACCTGGAGTGAAGCCCTTTGTGGATTGTTTATTTTCGTTGTTGTGCGTTGCACAGTCCTTCTGTTTGACATTCAATAAAGACTCAGTCACCAGTTGTTCGTCGTCCCTGACCACTTCCTTCCCCACTACGAACTTAAGTTTACTACACTGGTGCCGAAACCCGGGAAGGAAGTCGGTGTGCACGTCGCCATGCAATCGTCGTCCTCCGCCACATTTGCGGACATCATCGCGTCCCTCGCGGTCCTGCACCGCGAACAACAACAGGCCCTGCTGGAGTTAAGAGGCGACCAGGAGCGGTGTTTTCAAGCCATCCTACAGACCCAGCAGGAGGACCGCGAGGCGTTCCGGAGCTGGATTGACCGGGAGGTTCCCCGGGAGCCCATCGAACCGCCCGCTGTGCCTGTCCACCTGCCCTTAAATAAGATGGGCCCACTGGATGATCCAGAGGTGTTCTTAGACCTCTTCCAGAGATCCGCGGAGGCGTGTAAATGGCCGCGGGACCAGTGGTCGATGAGGCTGGTCCCGCTCCTCTCAGGAGAAGCACAGGTGGCGGCACAGCAGCTCCCCGTCCCGAACCTCCTGGTCTATGAAGACCTACGACGGGCCATCATCCAGCGGGTCGGTCGGACCCCGGAGCAGCACCGACAGCGCTTTCGCTCCCTCGACCTGGGTGAGTCCGGCCGGCCCTTCACGTTGGCCCAGCAGCTCCGGGACTCGTGCCGCAAATGGTTGCTGGCTGAGGGAAGCGACGTGGACCTGGTCGTCGATCGCGTGGTGCTGGAGCAATTCATCACTCGGCTCCCGGAAAAGACGGCCGAGTGGGTCCAGTGCCACCGCCCCACGTCGCTGGACTCAGCCATCCAACTGGCGGAGGATCATCTGGTGGCGTGCCAAGGGGGCGGCGAACCCCTTCCAGCTGCCTCTCTCTCTCCCTCTCTTTTGTCCCCCTCTCTCTCTAGACCTGTCCCTTTCCCTAGGTCTCGTCCGCCCGGCCCACCTCGTGTTCCGCCCCGAGGGCGGGGCGGAACGGGACAGGCACCTTCCTACGGACCCAGAGCCCCGCCCAGGGGGGCGGGACTCCCTGCTGCCGGGGCGGACCCCGCTCCTGCTTCCCCCCTCTCTCCGCGCCATGTATTCAGCCCACTCTCTGCCACTGGAGCGGCGGGCAGGTCTGGGCCGGCCTGTTGGCGGTGCGGGGATCCGGATCATTTTGTGGATAAATGTCCGGTTATGGAGGTCGGGACGGTGATCCGGGTCCCCGACGATCCTCAGGCCGCCCCTGGTCAGGCTGGCGGGTACCAAATACCTGTGAGTATCAAGGGGGGTACCTATCAGGCTTTGGTGGACTCGGGCTGTAACCAAACCTCTCTCCATCAAAGCCTGATTTCGTCTGGGGCATTGGATACAGGCCGCATGGTTGGGGTTCGGTGCGTGCACGGGGATGTGGTAAGATATCCCGTAATGTCCGTCATAATTAAATTTAGGGGACAAAAGCATAGTGTTGAGGTGGCAGTTAACCCGCACCTCCGGCATCCGATAATTTTGGGGACGGATTGGCCCGCGTTTAAACAATTATTGGGATGTCTATGCTCGGATGCCTCTTGGGGGGAAAGAACGCGGGGTGAGCAAGCGCGAGTGCAGGTCGGAGAGACTGATCAGAGACCGGAGAGTTCTGCTGCAGGGGATCTGAGTGAAGCCGGAAGACTAATTCTTCCGGAACGCGATGATTTTCCCCTGGAGCAGTCTCAGGATGAGACATTAAAAAATGCTTTTGATAGGGTCTCGATGATTGATGGTCAGCCTCTCCAGCCTGGACGTCCGCTTGCTTACCCATATTTCGCGATTATAAAAGATAGGTTGTATCGAGTGACCCAAGACACTCAGACAAAAGAAGATACAACCCAGTTATTAGTGCCAAAGAGCCGCAGGGAAATGCTTTTCCACGCGGCTCATTCTAATCCAATGGCGGGGCATTTGGGACAGGCAGCGACACTAAATCGTCTCATGACCCGGTTTTTCTGGCCGGGCATTCACGAGAATGTACGCAGGTGGTGCGCGTCTTGTCGTGAATGCCAGTTGGTGAACCCACCGGCCACCCTAAAAGCGCCATTGCGCCCACTTCCCTTAATGCAGGTCCCCTTCGAGAGAATTGGTATGGACCTCATCGGGCCATTAGAACGATCAGCAATTGGACATCGCTTTGCATTAGTCATTGTTGATTATGCAACACGATATCCTGAAGCAGTGGCTCTCCGCAACATTTCTGCTAAAAGTGTTGCGGATGCACTGTTTCGCTTAATCTCCCGGGTGGGGATTCCAAAAGAAATCCTCACTGATCAAGGCACGGCGTTTATGTCACGCACGTTACGCGAACTGTACGAATTATTGGGCATTAAATCGGTTCGTACCAGCATCTTTCACCCACAAACGGACGGGCTGGTCGAACGTTTTAATCGCACGCTTAAATCCATGATTCGTAAGTTCGTGCAAGAGGACGCCAAAAATTGGGATAAGTGGTTGGAACCTCTGTTATTCACAGTGCGAGAAGTCCCGCAAGCCTCCACGGGGTTTTCCCCCTTCGAGCTTCTCTTTGGGCGCCAGCCCCGTGGGGTGCTGGATGTCCTCAGGGAAACTTGGGAGGATGGACCATCTCAGGCCAAAAATGAAATTCAGTATGTGCTGGACTTGCGATCAAAACTCCACACTTTGGGGCGGCTATCAATGGAGAATTTGTTACAGGCCCAGCACAGACAGAGCCAACTGTATAACAGACGGTCTAACCTACGTAAATTCGCACCGGGGGAAAAAGTGCTTGTATTGCTCCCTACTTCCAGTTCGAAATTACTTGCAAAGTGGCAAGGACCCTTTGAGGTCACACGGCAAGTCGGCGAGCTCGATTACGAGGTGGTACGGTCCGACAGGAGGGGGCACGTCAAATCTATCACCTCAACCTACTAAAAAAATGTAATGAGGCATAATCAGTGATGCTGGCGACGGTGATTAGTGGGGAGGATGATCTCGGTCCATAGGCGAATGTAAAAACTCAAAATCTCGAGCTGGTCCCGGGGGAGATCACCTCTCGCCCTCCCAGCTCACTGATTTATCCAAATTGCAAAAGGAATTTGCAGACGTGTTCTCTCCCCTGCCGGGGCGTACGAACCTTATTCAGCACCATGTCGAGACGGAGCCGGGCGTGGTGGTTCGCAGCCGGCCGTATAGGTTACCTGAACACAAAAAAAAGGTAGTTCAGGACGAATTAGAGGCAATGCTGAAAATGGGAGTAATAGAAGAGTCCAGCAGTAACTGGGCGAGCCCGATAGTTTTGGTCCCTAAGACCGACGGCTCGGTTCGTTTCTGTGTGGATTATCGCAGGGTGAATGCAGTGTCGAAATTCGACGCGTATCCAATGCCGCGGGTGGACGAATTGCTTGACCGGCTAGGTGCGGCTCGATTTTATTCGACACTGGACTTAACGAAAGGGTACTGGCAGATCCCCTTGTCGCCTTTATCCAAAGAAAAGACAGCTTTCACGACGCCGTTCGGATTACACCAATTCGTTACGCTTCCGTTCGGGCTGTTCGGGGCACCGGCTACCTTTCAGCGACTCATGGATAAGATTCTCCGGCCCCATGCTGCGTATGCGGCTGCCTATCTAGATGATATTATTATCTATAGTAACGATTGGCAGCGGCATATGCAGCATGTGAGGGCCGTCCTGAGATCGCTGAGAGGGGCTGGGCTCACGGCCAACCCGAAGAAGTGTGCAATTGGGCGCGTGGAGGTAAAGTATCTGGGCTTCCACTTGGGGCATGGGCAGGTGCGTCCCCAAATTGACAAGACGGCAGCGATTGCGACCTGTCCGCGCCCCAAGACCAAAAAGGAGGTTAGACAGTTCCTCGGGCTGGCGGGATACTACAGAAGGTTTGTACCTAACTATTCGGCCCTCACCAGCTCGTTGACTGATCTAACTAAAAAGGATGCTCCAGATACGGTCCAGTGGACGGAGCTGTGCCAGCAGGCCTTCACCCAAGTAAAGGCTGCTCTGTGTGGCGGGCCACTACTTCACTCTCCTGACTTTTCTCTCCCCTTTCTATTGCAGACTGACGCGTCGGACAGAGGGCTGGGTGCTGTCCTGTTCCAGGAGATAGAGGGTGAGGAGCGGCCGGTACTGTACATTAGCCGTAAGCTCTCTAAGAGAGAAGCTAAGTACAGTACCGTAGAAAAAGAGTGTCTGGCTATCAGGTGGGCCGTCCTCACCCTCCGCTATTATCTCCTGGGACGGGAATTCACTCTCTGTTCGGACCATGCTCCCCTGCAGTGGCTCCACCGCATGAAGGATACCAACGCGCGGATCACTCGTTGGTATCTGGCTCTACAGCCTTTTAAGTTCAAGGTGGTCCACAGGCCGGGTGTTCGGATGGCTGTGGCCGATTTCCTCTCCAGAAATGGGGGGGGGGGGGGGGGCTGCAGGCCGGACGGCTCCCCGGCCTGAGTCGGGCGGTGGGGGTATGTGGCGAGGGGGGCGTGGTTCAGCGAGGTCTGCAACCGGAGAGAATGGCGGGAGACGCGTGGTAAGTGAGTGGCTTGAATACAAATCACGAACACCTGTTTCTCATTGCAGTGATTGGCGCGGAGACAGGACAAAACGCCGTGAGAAGCAGGAGTGTGTGAGAGAGAGGGGAACTGTTGACTGAGTCGAGTCGAGGTTCGTGGAGTGAAGCCCTTGTGGATAGTGTAAGCCCAACGTGGAGTGAAGCCCTTGTGGATAGTGTATACCGAACCTGGAGTGAAGCCCTTTGTGGATTGTTTATTTTCGTTGTTGTGCGTTGCACAGTCCTTCTGTTTGACATTCAATAAAGACTCAGTCACCAGTTGTTCGTCGTCCCTGACCACTTCCTTCCCCACTACGAACTTAAGTTTACTACATTACCGTTTTTACTGTATTTTTAATTAAATAAATGTAGCCTTGGTGAGCAGACGAAACCTCTTTTAAAAACATTAAAAATCTTAGTGGTTCCAAACTTTTGGACTGTACTGTATATATATATATATATATATATCCCCTTGATCTTTATATGCAATAACTCTTAAATATAAAAGACATTTTAAAATATTTAAAAATTATATTATATTGGTGTAATGGATTATGATAATATTCAAATGTCAGTTTTAATGCATTACATTTTTATAGCAAATGCAAAGTCCCCATTAGAGGGCGCAACAACATTACACTTGGTTGTGAAAGGTTTTTTTGTGAGTGTTTATTTATGTAAATATATAGATAATAGCTGTGGACATTGCAAATCTCTCTCTATCTGTCATGTTTTTGCTCATACCCATAAATATGTGTTGTATTAGATGGTGACCTTTCACATGTCTGAATATCCATGATGTCAGCACTGCTTGGAAAAAAAGATTTTGGCCATGCAAATGATGGTTTCCATTTCACCAACACCAGACCCTTGATTCTTCACTGATCTGGATTTAGTCCTGGATTTAGTTACAAGTGATATCATCAGTTATTGTCTTTGTGTCGACTGATTCAACAGAGACAAAACAAGCCAGAAAACACCCACAAATCTGCACTGGTTTAAAATGTCACGTTCACATGCAAACTGTAAAACATTCGCCCCCTTAAAGTGCTGCCATGATGTAGACCGTCCACCTACTCTGGTTTAACTGAATCCTCCTCCAGTCATCATGTCTCAATACAATAGATCTTCTGTAAGGTGGAGCGAGTGCATGTGGCAAAGAGGAACAGGCGTTACATTTGTTCAGAGTTTCACTTGAATAGTAATGAATTACTGCAGTGTTTTATGATGTCCGGTTGATGATCGTCTGGGTGTTTTCATCTACAGTGTTATGAGGAAGCCCAAGCAAGAGCCGAGCGGAGCCCTACAGGTGGCACTACAGCATTATTGTTAGCTGTGAAATGTTTAGGGGGTTGAGGTTGAGAATAGGCCTTCTGCACATACATATATATATGGTCATGTACATGTGAATTTGACATCAGATGTTTAGATGGTGAGTGTAATTGCACACGTACACTCTCAGCTGGAAATACTGCTCACTTCAGCACTGAGATCTTGACCCTGCGGGACTCAAATGTTTTAAAATGTGAATTTCTTTACCCAAAGGATACAGCTACTGAACTGGAAGTACTGGCAAAACAAATATTTCCAATTCTGTTTAATTGCACAATGTAAATTAAAGCATATCCAATTGGATTTATCCTCAACATGTTAAAATTAATATTTTGTTGTTTTTGTGTGAGGTTTCAGGCCAAAAACATACGAAGAAGACGTTAATGCATGGCCAACACACTTTACCTGATTTTTTATTTAGTCACAAAATGTAATTATATAATCGCTCCAACTTTATCTGCATATGTACTCTGCACTTTTGTAAAGCAATATATATACTATATAGCAAATCTTTGATTGCTTGTATTGTTGCAAAATGTAAACTTTATAATCATCCAGCTCTGATCTGCTAAATGCGACTATAAGATTTTGAGATATTATAAACATTAACAGCATGATTTCCTGTAAAGCTGCTTTGAAACATTGTGAATAAGTTCCTTTAAAAAGGTTAAAATCATTAAAACTCCAGCTGAGTTGCACAGACTTATTGTTTGAGTTCACATGTAGAGTCTTTTATAAAGATCAGTGAGCTGAGATGAACTTCGAAAGAAGGTTGTAAAAAGATAAGGGTCACGTCACCTTTATAAAGCGCTTTATACAGTACGGATTGTTTCACAGTGATAAACAGTGAAACTAATGTCTATTATAAACACTGACTCAACTGAAAGTTCTTCCCTGAATTGTTTTTGCTTAGAGAAGCAAAAAGCTGACATTTTTCGAGACAGATTTGACATGTAAGTGGCTGAAATGGCCAAAACTGTCCAGACATCAACAGTGTCTTTAACAATTCACAGATTCACCTCTTGGGGAAGCGGCTAGAAGGACGTCATTTCTGAGAAAAGCTAACATGAAGTCACGCAGACAGTGTGCTGAAGCCATGTGACAAGCATTTAAGAGAAAATGAGCGTAAAGTTGGCCTGGAAGCAAAATGTTATAATGCAATAACCAGGTAAAATACATCTGCAAGCAGCCATTAAGGGTCCGAGCACAAAGAAGCAAGCAAGAAGTTAAATCATAAGTAAAATACAGCATTTTATTTCATATACTTTATTGAAGATAGTGGCAATTTAATATTTTGTTTGTTTATACCGCCACCAACAGGCACAATCCCCACTTTTTTATGTGTCCTCCAAAAAGTGTCAAATTTGGTGAAAATATCTATTATAGACATGTTTGAGTACATAAAAATGATCCATGCTTGACTTTTATTACATTTTCTTGCCACTTTTTGGGCATTTGGGCTTTAAATTAATTATTGCCAATGACCTGTTCCGAATTTCCTACGGTGGTTTTGTCTCGATCAGACTAATGGTTTCAAAGATATTCGCGAAAGTTGTTTTAACGCTAAATCGCAGCGTTGCACAAACCATAAGTTGAAACCTAGCATGTTAGGTATCGTTCGACTCGGCAAGGATTCAGGACTCCCATGAAAATAAGTCAACCACATCAAAAGGTGTGTGAGCATATGAATATTTGATTTCACCATTCATTGGCGCTGTCTTGACATTTCTCAGGTTCCCTCAGAGCATCGTGCTGATGACCCATACAGAGTTTCGTAATGATACACTAATGCATTAAAAAAATATAGCATTTTGCTACAAATTGCAAAATGGCTGATATGGTAAAACTGGATATCATTCAACTCCACATGCTGCCCTGAAGTTTTATCATTTTTGGCCAAACCGTTTGGAAGTTATAAGCAAAAAAAATTGCTATCTCCGGACCAGTAGGTGGTGCTAAGCCAAAATGCAGCATGTAACCTCAGATCACGCTTGTGATGACATGTACCAAGTTTGATCTGAATACAATAAAGCAGTGGTCTCAAACTCAATCCCTGGAGGGCCACAGCTCTGCACAGTTTTGCTCCAACCCTAATCAAACACACCTGATCCAGCTAATCAAGGTCTTCACGATTACTAGAAACTAGTAATGAGTGAATTTTTGGACAAGTGGTGGCTCTAGAGAGTTTGATCTAAATACACCATTGTGACGAGCAGGGCGGGCGAGAGCCGTGAGGGAACGGCGCGAGGCCGGTGACGCGAGTGATAATGAGCGTCACCTGCGAGGCGTGCCGGCCTCGAGTCTCTCACGGAGGAGCTCCGGAGGCATAAAAGGAGGAGCGACTACAATGAAAGACGAGAGAGGACCAGGCCTGGACTTTATTTTATGTTTTGTTATGTTTGTGTGGCCGGCAGACGTCCGCGAGGGTCTGCCGGCATTACTTTCGTTTTGTTCTTTGTTTATTTTACATTAAAAGTTACGTTCAATGTTCGCCGGTTCCCGCCTCCTTCTTCCCATATCTACTAACCTCCTTACAACCATATTTGCTGTAGTTAATTTTGGGACTGTTTTCTATCAGTGTGCCAAATTTCATAACTTTCCCGCAAGCGGTTCTATGGGCTGCCATAGACTAATATACGCCATAGGCTAATATATGCATAGACTAATAATAACGCCAACGGATACAACAGGTGCCATTGCTCCTTCTGTGCTTGGCCCCTAAAAATCAACTCTGTTGTCTAGTGTGGTAGTGGCAACACTGTTCAGAAGTTTCTTTTCAGCTGCAGAGACCTGAATGCTTGTTGAACTCAACGGATAGACCAAAACACAGACCAGTTTCAGTCAGCCAGAGATCTGGATTCAAAAATGAATTTTCAAGCAGCACAATCCCGCCTATGTTCCAAGAACATTTTGCTAACATTCCCATTAAGATATAAAAACCTAATTTCTGAATGTTCCCTAAACCTTCAAAAAATGATACACTAAAATGTATCATTTGGTTTTATGTAAGGGGAACATTCCATTTTATCATTTTGCTAACATTATGGAATATTACTTTTGAATACTCTCTGAAGATTCTAAAACAAGTTGCAACATTTAAAAAACTTTAGATGAACATCCAGTGAAACATTTCAGAAAAAAACATTCCATGAATGATGTATAAATGTTTTTGAGAACATTATTAATGACCAAATAACTTTAAAGGAATAGTCTATTAATGTTACTAGAAGAACATTTGTACATATCTTTGAAAGAACCTTGCCAGAACGTTAGCTAAAGTTCTGAGAACATTCTACCCCAAAAACACACTTGCATCCTTTTAAAAACTGAAGCACATTTGCTATGCAACTTAGAAAATATCCAGCATTCAAAAACCCAGTTTATTTATTATGAAAACTTATTCTAGCTGAGAGATGCTTTTCTGTCAGAAAAGAAGATCTGCGTTTCATATTTTTTTAAATAGTTGAGGAAATTTAAAATGCATTCAGATTATCATCGATGGCCTGAAGCGCTCAGCAGCTCGAGTCATAAAGTGAAGCGCTAATGAATATCAGTAGGAGTGTATGTGGGAGGAAGAGTTTATCGGCCCATCTGAACAAACATACAGAGCGAGATAAGGTGTGTGCAGAGTGTCTTGCGTTCTCCATTCGTGACCTCCCTCGCCCCTTTCACTCCACAGGCACCTTCGCTCCACAGGGAGACGAGCGTTCGGCACGCTGGGTGAAATAACACTGGATTCCAGGAAACCGGGGCCTTTTTTGAGTCTTTGCAAAACAACATCTGCCAGTTTGTGCAGCTGAGCTGTTTTTGTTTTGTCAGGGTGAGCGATGGGAGATTTGAGGTCTTCGTTTTGACAGCTTAAAATCCCAATAAAGTTCTCATAGCAAACCGGACATTCACTTTCAAGCTCTGTTCCATCCAAGCGAGCAACCTTCGTAGACTGCATTTTAAAGTTGTAAGAACCCTTGTTTTTAGGCGGCACCACATGCATTGTGACTCAATTGTAAAACCAGAAGTGATTTTTAGGAGTTCAAGTGCGTAGCGCTGAAACCCTATCGTAATTGTTAAAATTTCCAAGGATTGGCATTCTCCCCTAAAAGTGATCGGGCGAACCAAACCATAAGTCGTAGAGACTTGAAATTTGGAAGGCTGGTAGTTCTCACACCGTCTACAACATCACCAAGGCAAATGGCTCTTAACTCCTAAACCGTTAGGCTGAAGTGTCTTATATCGTTGGAATCTTTGGCTTAAGGTTTAAATTTTCGGGTATTTTGGATTTGTTCGAAAAACCTACTTTTGCGAACTAGTCCTAGGTTTCTGGCCTGATTGGAACCAAACCAGTGCAGCAAGATTCTCTGGAGTCAAAAAATTATCAAAAAAAAGTTGAAATTTCGATTCACAGTTCCTATGGGCGCGCCAAAACGTTCGAAGTGGGCGGAGCCACTTTTACTAAAATGGCCATAACTCATGAACAGAATTAGATATTTTCATCAAAATTGGCACACCTATGTAAGAGCTCATTCTGTGTTCGCATGAAAAAGGATGCGGCGACTGGAAACTTGGTGGTGCTATAACATGGAAAAAACTTAAAAATGGCTATAACTATGCAACCCGAAGTCTGATTACCTTGAAAATTGGCATGCGGTGCCTTTGATCAAGGTGCCAAGACTGCCTTTAAGGATATTCGGGTATCTCAAAAAATGGTGGTGGTGGCCAATGAAGTTTGAGCAGCTATCAGGCAAGGTTAATGGAGGCCGATTGGGCCTGTTTGGATCATGGCCATAGAGGCTTGTGAGAAATTTGAAAGAAAATCCTAAAAAATGTAGAAAAATGTAGTTTTTTATGTGCGTAAAGGATTGTATATTGTGCAATTTTTGTGCACACGCCCCCAACATTCATACCACATAGTTGAACTACTCATTCTCAGCATCTTTGCCTCTAGGAATGCCGCTATCCATCGTTCGATAAATATTGGAGATTATTTCAAAAAACAACTTTGGCGAACTAGTGCTAGGTTTTTGGCTCAACCTTGATAACTGTTAAAAAGCTTTACAAACCACATATTTCCTATGGTAAATTGTCTGTAAATGGTCTTTTCCATCTATGATAGAGATGGTTACAGGCTTGCTAATTAAAACATAATACCTAGTCTTTAATGCACTTGAAGCACTTATTTATATTTTATTGACTACTACTTTGAAAGAGGAAGACAGAACTGTTGAAGTGATGTCATGTGTGAGAATGGAAGTGAAGGAGTAAACAAAATGGATTAAGTTTGCTATTCCTGTCTCGTGTGCTTCAATGCTTACGAAAGACGCCACAGTTTTTTATTTTTATTTTAGTTAACGATAATAACCCAGTGCAACTGCTTATGCAGCTCACTAGTTTTTGGAGCTAAAGAGATTTTGATGGACCGTACTGCAAAAAAATAGCAAGTATTTATATATAAATGTGTTATAAAAGTATTATATGTAAATGTGTGTGTTTGTGTGACTGGCCCCCATGATCAAAGCGAGCCAGTATTGCCTCAGTATACATAAATGTGGGCTGTTTTATGTTTGATAATGAGAAAAGGCCTCTTTAGTACTTTGCATAATGTATGGTGATTTTAGGCTTCAGAGCTTTTAGCTGTGTACTGAAACCATAAGGTTTACCTGAAGCCTTTGAAGTGAGCTTGATAGTACTTGATAATGTAGTCGAAAACTGATGTACCCTAAAGAAACCACTCACAGGCCCAGAGCAGCTTTCTTTTGTCCCTGAATTATGCTTTTGATATACTTTGTTTGCCCATGGGATGTATTTGTTTCTTAGATGCATTGGTTCAAAAATAGGCCCTTTTTTGTGTGGATAATATGGAAATGTTGTGAAATGTCAGGGAAATGGTAATTGGGAATTATATCACATTTTGAAATTCCGTGCCTTGATTATGCACTGCTAAAAAAAATATTTTATTACTTGACATTTTTACATCAAGATACATTTTCTTGAGAAGCAAAATGCCTTAAAATATCAAGTCTTGATTTTGAAAAATGTATAAAAATGAAGTGAAATCATGCTTAAAACAAGAATCATCCACTTCAGCATTATAAATGTAGTGTTGTGTTTTTCGAGAGGCTGATGTTGCACGTGTGGCATTGACACATCAAGAGCGCCGAGGGGCTGCGATTCCCCCCTGATGATCCAGTGTTTGTGGAGCGTGTTCTGATCCGCACCTGTGCTCTGTTGGGAAGGGCAATGAGTCTCGGAATTCCACTGAACCAAAATGGGTCATGAGCTCTGCGCACGAACCAATCCGACGGCTAGAGACGCTGACGTTAACCTATGTGCACACATACGGGAATCAAATCCTAATATAAGTGCTTTCAACAAAACAGCTGTGTTCAGATATTTAAAGGGATAGTTCACTCAAAAAATGAAAATTCTGTCATTATTTACTCACTTTCAAGATGATCCAAACCTGTATGAATTTCTTTCTTCTGCTGTACACAAAAGAACATATATTTTGAAGAATGTTGGTAACCAAACAATTAGAGAGTCTTTGCACGATCCTGTCAGTTCCTCATGGATAAAAGTCCCAACCTGCTATGTGTGTATGTGTTAAATATCCAGTTTGCAATCAAAATACATCATGTTATGGCCGTACATTGGGTTGTGAGTATCATTTGTCATCCCTAGCAATGTTTCTCATCATGTTTATCCTGCTATGTTCATCACACACCTGCTCCTGCTACACAGACATCGAGACTGAGGACATTATAGACAGATCTATCAATATCCTTCCACATTTACACTCCAGACATCTCCAGATTGAAGTGCAGCATGCTAGTTTGCTTTTAATGAGCACCCTTGAGCTCTCAGACACATCCAGCACCAATCTATACTCTCATTCAGAGAAGGAAGCAGACAGATGAGACGAGAGCGAGAAACAGCAGTACATGCAGACGCAAACACAAATACAGGTGATCTATTACAGTGGCTTTTGACTAGAGGGTCACAAACTCGAAAATGGGTCACAGGTCTGTTGTGATAAAGCTCCAATGATGCTCGTGTGTTCTAGGACATCGCTGGATTCTGGATGGTTGCTTGCTGAACTAAGTCAAAGATTTTGAACTAATATTACCAAGAACCACTAATAAACTTCCAGCAAGTGAACAAACTACCCAGCTAGCAAAAATAACGTTTGGAACATTCCAAACATTAACATATTTTGTTCCATGAAAGTTCTAATTAGGCAATGATGTTGTTTCTGAATGTTCTACAGTTTTTTTAAAACGTTTAAAAGTATGCAGATGTTAAGGAAACATTCCATTTTGCAATCATTATGGGAATGTTACTTTTGAATGTTCTCTGAAACACTGTTTTTATCGGTTTAATTTTGATTAGCTTCATTCATCTGAGCTGTGTTGTATGAATATATTGTACAAGGAGCATTCAAATGATTAAAAACTTAATTAACGCTTTTTCTTTAGGCCACAAGCGCTTAATTAATGTTGTGGAGTAGATGCTAATTAGAGTTGTGGCAGGCAAATCCTGTTAAAAAAAATGAATCTAGTGTTTTAGTAAAACAGATGTTCGTGAGCATCTCTGTGACGCAGTGACCTTAATGACGTGTTATTCAGGCCATGTCTAGAAAAGTGGGAATATTATATAAGTCATACAGCATACATGATCGCCTATATGAGTGCTGAATCACTGTGACTGATGATTTAATGTAATGCAAAATGATGAAAACAAGGATTTAAACCTCAAAACTTGCATCAAAAGTTACAAAACACATAATATGAAGTGATAGTACATCTTACACTCTAAAAAAATGCTGGGTTAAAAACAACCCAAGTTGGGTTGAAAAATGGACAAACACAGCAAATGGGTTGTTGTAACCCAGCAATTAGGTTAATTTAATTCAGCAGTTGGGTTACATGTTTGCCCAACCTTCTGAGTAGTGTTATTTAACTCAACTATTGTTTAATAATTACTGTACTGCTTGCTTAATATGAACACAAAGTATGTTGGAAATTAACATTTATTAATACGTTTAATGGATAATAATTAAACATTTATTAAATTGCTTATTAATAAAAGTTCATCTTTTTCTTATTATTGTTGCCTCCAATAATTGGGTCTGATTTTTAATTTCCATCACATTTAAGGTTCATTTTAAGCCAGACATATAGTCATTTTTAAACAATAGTTGAGTTAAATAAATTTTCAACCCAACTTGGGTTGTTTTTAACCCATGTATTTTTTAAAGTGTACAACACAAGCTGCATGTCAACTGTGGGAACAGCATACTACTCCATTTCTGTGTGCAATTTTAATTGAATCGCATTGCAATTTTAATAAGCTGTTTACGGTGTACAGTTCTGCATACTATTTTTAGTGCAATATAAACAATATAAACTCCTTCTGCTCATTAACTCCCACCGTCCAGCAGCTTTACTGGTGTACAGGTAACAAAACAACAGGTAATATTGCTGCTTTGCAGTAAATGACAGTAAAGATTTAGTATCTATAGGTTACTTTGAAGGATTTGCAATACAGAATACAGGTTCAAAATTAACATTTTGTCTCACCATCCAAGTTTGATGGCACCAGTGGCATATATTAAGGTAATTGCAGTAAAAATAGTTTGAAGATGCACAGCCTTGGAAGATTATCTTGATTGTATTTGTTCATGTCAATTGCAAAGATCAGATTTCTTATTGATATTTAAACTTTGCATTATTTTCCAATACCTTTCAGTAACAGTAGAGTTTTTATAATTATTATTAACTAATTATTATCTAACGTTGACAATTGTAGACCCTGTTCTTGATCTTTGAGGATGAATATGGTGTTCACAACCCACTTTTATCCCAAAATGTGACCCATTTCTAAGTGAGACGTGATATTGTAGGCAAGGCTGGATTTAAATTCTTTTGACATAAGCAAAATCATTTTTTGCATTGCATTATGTTGGGTTATTAAGTTTATTGTAGCTGTAGCTATGGGGGCACGTTGTTTTTCTGTCATTTGAGATTCTGTCAGTCTCATGTTAGGCTAAAAGAAGGAAGCTGGTACACACAGGCTATTTAAGACACTTTTGGCTATAACTCGACGGCAAATGCTAGATTTCTCAACTCTTCAAATACATAAAACGTTAGCCATATAGACGGTGTTTCTTGAGCAAAGAAAACACTGTACTTATTCAAAGAACCAGTTCTTTATTTGCCTTTGCATTGCAAACAAGCAGCGACGGTCGATAGAGGAGGTGGAGTTATGCGGTTTGACTGACAGTTTGAGGAGCCAATGAAGTCGCGAGGTTTAGTCACAAACTCTTTTTAATACTTTTCATTGGTTAAATATTTGCAAAACCCACAGATAAATAAATAAAATGACAATATGGAGATTGTTTCTGCCTGACTGCGACAATATTTTAAATGTTATTCATTTATAAAGTAATTGTCTTACAGAGTTTTAGCATTAGAGTGAAATAATAATAATGATTAATATTATTTCACCTCATTGTAATGATCTCCCCATGCATAAATCTGGAATTAATTGGACAGTGAAAAGGTGGTTTTGATTCCCAGGCAATGCATGCCATGAACCGATAAAATGCAATGTAAGTCGCTTTGGATAATTTATGCCAAATGCATAAATGTAAATATGACAGGTTATTGTAAAATACGAGGGTTTGATGACGTCAACCAAAAAGAATAATGTGCAATGATGAATTATCCACAGTTATAATTTCATGTTGACTTTAAAGAATTGAAAACTATGATAGGGAGAGAGCAAAAATATGCCAGTTTGTTCATGCAGTGCCATAACAACTGTGACAGATGTCAGCAGACATGTTAAACAACAGGGATGATTTAAAGAGGTCTGAGAGCCACTAGATGCTGCTCCATCCATGAGGAAGCGTCTTTCATTACTCATTCTAACAGGTCACGGTTTCCCACAGCAGGAGATTCACAGTGTCTTTAAATCATCTTGACCCCATTCTGGGTTACATTAATGACTGTCGTCATATATTTAAAGAAACGGATCCTTGCTTTATATATGGAACAGATTATGATGCTGAAAGCGGATTTGAAACCAGCTTTGCAGATTACTTTATAATAGTAAATGTTGGGATTTAAATGTATTATTCTGGACAAAGTCCAAAACCAGAAAGCCTTTTAAAAAGGGCTGAGATGTGTGAGATTAATACTCCGTCACATGTTCTGAAGCCACTTTCGTTTTCTCATCGAGGCGGTCGCGACATGCAGCAGAACAGATCAATGATAAGCCAAACATAAACCACAACACGCTATTTTTTTTAGATTCCCTAAAGGATGAGGCAATAGAAGCCGCAGGTCAAGAGGGCTGTGCGCTGACAAAGCTCCCACAGATGTGAAATGACTTCAGGGACATGACACGATATTTACTTCCTTTATCTTCTTCACTGAGTCCCTGGAGAGGCACATTAAGCCATAATTACAAAGAGTTCACATATGTGTGTGTAAATGTCAGTAAAATGAAATTATGGTGCTTATAATTCTGTACATTCATGTAAAGAAGGGATGGATCGCTGATGAGATCAAATTATAGACTTTTTTTTAGACTTTAGCATTTGCTAAAACTGCTGAAATGATGCATATCACTCTTATCTGTTTTATTTGAGCTCTGTTTTTGAAGTTGACTAGAGCAGTAGTTCTCAACTTTGTATTCATTTTATTAAATGTTTAAGTATTTGGTATGGAAATCATATTAAATATGCATAAAATAATACATTTTCATTTATATTTAGCTTTAATTTATTTTTAATTTCAGTTTTAGCAAACAGAAACTTGTTTATTTCAGTTTGTTGCCAAGGCAGTATTCTGTTTTTTATCTGTTTATATTGTATTTTATTTCAGCATTGTTTCAATTAACAGAAACTATTTTTAATAGCTTTAGTTAATACTAACGACACTGATTTTCAACTCAACTCACAATTATGATAAATAAAGTAGCAATTATGATAAATAAACCACAATTTCTTTTTATTGAGGTGGAATCAGGCTATAGACGGTGTTTATTTTCAGGTTATTGGTCAATTTTAATATGTAGCGTTTCGTTCCATTTTTCCATTCCATCCACATCTACCATTTTCACATTTTTAAGACATTTAGCTCATCTAACATTCTCCAGTTGCATTTGATCTTTGATGTCAAGATCTACAGAGAGAGATATTTTTAGTCACAGAACAATATGCGTCCTATTAAATGCATGATAATTAATCTTTAATTTTTGTTAGTTCCAGGTGAATAACGCAGCAGCACTGTAATGATTTCAGTCTTAGATGCACAAGTGTTGAAATGAAACATGTCTGTGTTATGTAACTCCATTGAGAGCGTTCCAGTAAAACACATTGATTATTCTTACAGAGTTCAACTACAGTTTGACTGTGAATGTTCATGTAGGAGAATCTGAAGGAAACTACTGCCTAATGACAGTCAATCATATTTTCCTACCAAATAGCATTTTTTTAGAAGCATACATTTAACTACTTTGATACCTAAAACCTTTATGCCTTTTTTGCATTAATAAAAATGAGATTTGTTTGCATTGCAAAAAGAATTTTGGGGTCCTAAATATAAGCAACAGTCATGAAGTCTCCCCGCTTACTGATAGGCCTATAAATCCACAACAATAAGTAGGACAGGCTTGTAAATTATGAAGAAGTAGCCGTAAACTGACAGAAAAAAAAAAAAATGAAATCCTTGACACAGATACAGTAACGGATGTGTTGCCGAGTCTGCGGTTTTCCCGCAGATTCAGGCTACTTAGCAACTAGGTGCGTTTGTTATGCAGACCTGGCAACCCTGCCAGGAGGAGAGAAGCTGCTCTGGTGGGATTTTGTCTCAGTATTTGAGAATTCATTTTTATCAAACTGTATAGCGGTTTGTTTTAAAACGCCAGACTCTGGTGATCGCTCTGACCCCGCCCATCATTTTGACTGACAGTTGGGTCTCGGCTGCTTCACAGACATGACACTACTGACCTTAAGCATCGCTCTTCTGACTGACAGTTCTGTTTTAGATCTTCAAATCAACCTGTTCTCCAAATATCCAGTACTATTCTCATATTCTACAGCTAGCCGGTCATTATGAAATATTGATTTGAGTGTTATTGATCTTATTATGTGAGAAGAAAGAGTGTGGAGTGATTCAAGAGACTTACCACAGCCATTGTGTTTATTTTGGATAGCATATCCTGGGTGCATCACCTTTTAGAAGAAAAAGTCATTTTTAAATATGTATAAAAGTACATCTGACAGTAGATTACAACCAGAATTCCGGAAGACGTCTGGGCATCGAGGTTATGAGTTTCTGGAGTTTTGGTGTTGAAATTTGGTCCCATTCTTGCCTGATATAGGTTTCCAGCTGCTGAAGAGTTTGTGGTCGTCTTTGACGTATTTTTCTTTATAGGTGAAAGATCTGGACTGCAAGCAGACCTATTCAGCACCTGGAATCTTCTACGACAAAGCCATGCTGTTGTAATAGCTGCAGTATGTGGTTTTGCATTGTCCTGCTGAAATACACAAGGCCTTCCCTGAAAAAGACGTCGTCTGGAGGGGAGAATATGTTGCTCTAAAATCTTTATATAACTTTCAGCATTCATAGTGTCTTCCAAAACATGCAAGCTGTCCATACCGTATACACTTATGCACCCCTATACCATCAGAGATGCTGGATTTTGAACTGAACTCTGATAACACGCTGGAAGGTGTCCCTCCTCTTTAGCCTGGAGGACACGGCATCTATGATTTCCAACAAGAATGTCAACTTGGACTCGTCTGACAACAGAACACTTTTCCACTTTGAAAGAGTCCATTTTAAATGAGGCTTGGCCCACAGGACACGACGGTGCTTCTGGACCATGTTCGCATATGGCTTCCGTTTTGCATTTTAGAGATTTAGTTGGCATCTGCAGATGGCACGGCGGATTGTGTTTACCGACAGTGGTTTCTGGAAGTATTCCTGGGCCCATTTGGTAAAGTCTTTGACACAAACATGCCAATGAGTGATGCAGGGTCATCTGAGGGCCTGAAGACCACGGGCATCTCCCAGCTCAATCTTTTCAAACTTTCTTGCTTTTTTAGCCATTTGTTGCCTTAACTATTTTGAGACCTGTAGCAGGCATCAAATTTGAAATGAGCTCATTTAGTGGATACAATTGTAAAATTTCTCCATTTAAACATTTGTTATGTTATCTATGTTCTATTGTGAATAAAATATTAGCTCATGTAACGTGAAAGTCTTTTAGTTTTCATTTTATTCACATTTAAAAAACGTCCCAACATTTCCGGGATTCGCGTTGTATTAGAAGTGCAGTATAGACGAGCTTAATGCATGAATGCAACTAAAAACCACAAGAGTCCAATTTTTGATTCTGGTCTTTAAGGTGAACACAAGAGTCAGGCTGATTGTAGAATGTCTATTTTTTACCACCAGGGTTATTTCATGCTATCTTTATAGATAAAAATATGCAGCGAGAACAGCTGTAGGACAGCAGTACTGAACACTGAGTGTGATCACGAGGGAACGAGTGAACAGAACACACTGAGAAAGCAGCGACTAACAAGTGCCCATTAAAAGGAGCAAGAAAACAGAAAGTAGGCACAACTGATTATTATGATGCATTCTTCACTTTTAACATGCATTTATGGATAGAACAGCTGAAAATGACCATAATTAGTGGTGTTTGCTAAAGAGCATCACATTTACTGCTCATAGTTAGGGTTATGATTTGAAAAAAAAAAACACTCAGAAGACCTTAGAGACATGCTAAATAAACAAAATGCAAGAATTCTGGCAGTAAATCATGATGCTGTTTTAAATAAATGTGTAAAGGCTCATTGGAAAAATGTGCAAAACTCAAAAAATAAAATTACCTGTGATTTCCAGCTAAAATAAACACTAGAGGAAACAACTTTTATTACTTTTCACACAAATCATGATTGCAGGGGCAGATTATAGATTAATAAAAAGACTTGTTTTCCCACAGTCCCTTTATTGTACAATGAAAACCCTTTTACCATAGTGCATGATTTTGTATACTAAAATCTACACGTTGATGTTTGCATCACATCCAGCTCCGTATGACTTTTTCGTCATATAGGTAACTTGCTCAGTAGCTCATCGTGTATGAACATCGTAAATGTTCAAGTACAAGTTGAATTCGACATGAATCGGCGTCGGAGCTCGTCGGCCCATCGGGCCATCTGATCATTCTGATTGGTTGTTCAGCTACTGCCACCTGCTGGTACAGAGAGGCATTTCATCTTACGCAGGCGCAGAACGGACGTGCTACTTGGCTGTCGGGTGTCACTCCTTCAAGTGAACTATATTAGTGGAGTAATGTAGGGAATAGGAAATGAGGGTATAGGGGGGTGATTTCGGACACAGCCTGACTGTTTCTATATCAACCGGATCTTCTAAAGGAAGCCGCAGTGATGAAATGACTTTAGCAATTAATGATTGGCTCTTTTATTTAGAAGGTGGGACTCATTCCACCATATTGCGCATTGCACTTTCTCCCCTTCAGATTCATCTGTTCATTTATGAAACTGAACGCTATTTTAACGCATCTCGCGTTTCACTTTGAACTTCTCGCTAAAAGTGCAAAAACCAATGCAGTGTCATTTTGCATTAGTCCAATGTGCCTGGAATTCCTTTAGCTTTGCATAATAACTGAGGTAATGCAATAGCCACTGGACTGTGTCCACTGTATCAGAGGCTGGAATTTCCCCCGGTCCCCGAATGCATGACAGGAGAGGCCCTCCATGCGTATCTAATCTGTGAGCATTAGCACGGTGGAATGTGGCATTGCATCGTGGAAAAGTTCAATCTGCACTTGTTCTAGCAGCAAGCTGTTCAAT
Organism: Chanodichthys erythropterus; assembly: GCF_024489055.1. Taxonomy (NCBI): domain Eukaryota; kingdom Metazoa; phylum Chordata; class Actinopteri; order Cypriniformes; family Xenocyprididae; genus Chanodichthys; species Chanodichthys erythropterus. Next base: position 2,785,324 of record NC_090232.1, read on the forward strand.
TCATTCTCTGCCACCCTTTACATTCACCGAGGAAAACAATGTTCTGATTGCACCTCTTGTGTCGCGTTGTAATTGTAAAGACATTTGAGTCTCATGGATTGCGCGCATTAATCTCTGGCATGCACGCAGGTTGCCTAGCAACAGCAGGTTGGCGGGAGTGTTTGGTGCAAAGGGGGCAGTTGCGCCTCTCTCTCTTATCTTCCAGTCTTTGGCTAAATGTGTTGTGATCTCGATGGCTCTGCACTTTCCATTTTCAACCCAACTTGGGTTGTTTTAAACCCAACATTTTTTAGAGTGTACTGTATGAAAATTATTGACTCATTTGCAGATATGCATATTTATAGATTTGTCTTGATAAGCAAATCAGCATATTAGAATGATTATGAAGCATTATGTGACACTGAAGACTGGAGTAATGATGCTGAAAAATCAGTTTTGATCACAGGATATAAATTACAGTTTAAAATCGATTTACATATAAAACAGCTATTTTACATTGTAATAATATTTCACATTTTTTCCTGTATTTTTGAGCCTTGGTGTGCAGGAGAGACCTCTTTCAAAAGCATTAAAAATCTTACCAACCCCAAACTTTTAAACAGTAGTCATATATATCATATATATGTTCATGAGGTGTATAAATGCACTTATAATCATTGAATTTGGCTATTCAGACTCATCTTTATGCCCATTTTCATTTATGTGTATTTCAGAGCATCGTATTCTTCATCTGCAGGACTTTTTAGGCACATATTAATCTGTTTGTGATCAGTATTACTGCATCCATGGTGTTTTTCTCTCTGATCAGGGACTGCAGGTGTCTGTTAATCATGTTATTAGGAGTATTAACACACCAGCATGTCACTGCTAGCACAGTGTTCGACAGTTCACATTAACATTAACCATAGTCTGATTACACATACCTGGATTATCATTGAACCAAACACATGGACTGAATCTGTCAAGGTGCAGATTTATTTCTTATATCAAAACTGTAAAGTCTTTAAAGTCAACATGAAGTCAGAATTGACTCTCCTTTTGTAACGAATCATCACTCGGGCATTGATCCATTTGCATGCTTTATTAGAAGAATCGTAGTAATACAGGCAGGGTCAGACAGGAGCAAACTGGTATGTAAGGAACAGGCAGAATCGTGGTCAGACAGGCAGTAAGTCAGGGCTGGCAGATAACACTCACAGAAACGGGAAAACAGGCAGACGTCAGAGGTAGGCGGCAATGGATCGTAGACGGGTATACAGGCAGACAGCAACAAGTAATCAAACAGGAAATAACGCTCGGAATTGTTCACCACGGCAAAACAAGACTTCGCGTCTGACAGGTGGATATGGCAGTCCTTTATAGTCCGGGTAATGTGATTCAGCTGCAGGTGTAATCAGTCCAAGGTACGGGCTTATGGGAAATGTAGTGTGAGTGTGTGTGCTAATATTCGGGTGATGGTTCCCTCCGATGGCCAGAGGAGGGAATCACGGAGTTCGTCTCCGTGACAGAGCCCCCCCCCCTGCGAGCGCCTCCTGGCGCGAGGATGCTGGCGACGTCGCGGTCTTCCTCGAGGACGAGGGGCTGGCTTATCCGGATGGTTCGTGTGGAACTCTGCCACCAGGCTGGGGTCTAGGATATCATCCGAATTGACCCAGGAGCGTTCTTCCGGACCAAACCCCTCCCAGTCAACTAGGTACTGGAGTGTGCGACCGCGACGTCTGCAATCCAACAATTCTCGGACCTGATAGATCTCCTCACCGTCGACCAAGACGGGTGGGGGGCCCTCGTCACTGGACCTCTCCTCCCCCTCCTCGTGGGGGCCATCGGCGGGTTTGAGCAGGGACATATGGAAAGTGGGAGAAATACGATAATGGTTAGGTAATGCCAAACGGAATGAGACTGGTGTTATCTGGTGCGTGATTTGAAAAGGGCCAACGTACCTTGGACTTAACTTCTTACATGGGAGTCGCAGGCGCATATCTCTTGTGGATAGCCATACCCACTGACCAGGGCGGTAAAGGGGTCCGAGGCGACGGTGGCGGGTTAAAAAATATTTTTAATATTTTTTTTATATTTTAATAAAACAGCCCAATCACTGGGTTAAAACAACCCAACCGCTGGATTAAAACAACCCAATTGTTGGGTTAAAACAACCCAACTGTTGGGTTAAAACAGCCCAACCGCTGGATTAAAACAACCCAATTGTTGGTTTAAAAGAACCCAACTGTTGGGTTAAAATAGCCCAATCACTGGGTTAAAACAACCCAACAGCTGGGTTAAAACAACCCAACCGCTGGATTAAAACAACACAATTGTTGGGTTAAAACAACCCAACTGTTGGGTTAAAACAGCCCAATCACTGGGTTAAAACAACCCAACCGCTCGATTAAAACAACCCAACTGTTGGGTTAAAACAGCCCAATCACTGGGTTAAAACAACCCAACAGCTGGGTTAAAACAACCCAACCGCTGGATTAAAACAACACAATTGTTGGGTTAAAACAACCCAACTGTTGGGTTAAAATAGCCCAATCACTGGGTTAAAACAACCCAACAGCTGGGTTAAAACAACACAATTGTTGGGTTAAAACAACCCAACTGTTGGGTTAAAACAACCCAACTGTTGGGTTAAAACAGCCCAATCACTGGGTTAAAACAACCCAACCATTCGATTAAAACAACCCAACTGTTGGGTTAAAACAGCCCAATCGCTGGGTTAAAACAACCCAACCGCTGGATTAAAACAACCCAATTGGTGGATTAAAACAACCCAACTGTTGGGTTAAAACAGCCCAATCACTGGGTTAAAACAACCCAACAGCTGGGTTAAAACAACCCAACCGCTGGATTAAAACAACACAATTGTTGGGTTAAAACAACCCAACTGTTGGGTTAAAACAGCCCAATCACTGGGTTAAAACAACCCAACCACTCGATTAAAACAACCCAACTGTTGGGTTAAAACAGCCAAATCGCTGGGTTAAAACAACCCAACCGCTGGATTAAAACAACCCAATTGGTGGATTAAAACAACCCCACTGTTGTTGTTAAAACAGCCCAATCACTGGGTTAAAACAACCCAACAGCTGGGTTAAAACAACCCAACCGCTGGATTAAAACAACCCAATTGTTGGGTTAAAACAACCCAACTGTTGGATTAAAACAACCCAACAGCTGGATTAAAACAACCCAACTGTTGAGTTAAAACAGCCCAATCACTGGGTTAAAACAACCCAACCGCTGGATTAAAACAACCCAATTGTTGGGTTAAAACAGCCCAATCACTGGATTAAAACAGCCAAATCACTGGGTTAAAACAGCCAAATCACTGGGTTAAAACAACCCAACCGCTGGATTAAAACAACCTAACTGTTGGGTTAAAACAGCCCAATCACTGGGTTAAAACAGCCCAATCACTGGGTTAAAACAACCCAACCGCTGGATTAAAACAACCCAACTGTTGGGTTAAAACAGCCCAATCACTGGGTTAAAACAACCCAACCACTCGATTAAAACAACCCAACTGTTGGGTTAAAACAGCCCAATCGCTGGGTTAAAACAACTCAACCGCTGGATTAAAACAACCCAATTGGTGGATTAAAACAACCCCACTGTTGTTGTTAAAACAGCCCAATCACTGGGTTAAAACAACCCAACAGCTGGGTTAAAACAACCCAACAGCTGGGTTAAAACAACCCAACCGCTGGATTAAAACAACCCAATTGTTGGGTTAAAACAACCCAACTGTTGGATTAAAACAACCCAACAGCTGGATTAAAACAACCCAACCGCTGGATTAAAACAACCCAATTGGTGGATTAAAACAACCCCACTGTTGTTGTTAAAACAGCCCAATCACTGGGTTAAAACAACCCAACAGCTGGGTTAAAACAACCCAACCGCTGGATTAAAACAACACAATTGTTGGGTTAAAACAACCCAACTGTTGGGTTAAAACAGCCCAATCACTGGGTTAAAACAACCCAACCACTCGATTAAAACAACCCAACTGTTGGGTTAAAACAGCCAAATCGCTGGGTTAAAACAACCCAACCGCTGGATTAAAACAACCCAATTGGTGGATTAAAACAACCCCACTGTTGTTGTTAAAACAGCCCAATCACTGGGTTAAAACAACCCAACAGCTGGGTTAAAACAACCCAACCGCTGGATTAAAACAACCCAATTGTTGGGTTAAAACAACCCAACTGTTGGATTAAAACAACCCAACAGCTGGATTAAAACAACCCAACTGTTGAGTTAAAACAGCCCAATCACTGGGTTAAAACAACCCAACCGCTGGATTAAAACAACCCAATTGTTGGGTTAAAACAGCCCAATCACTGGGTTAAAACAGCCAAATCACTGGGTTAAAACAGCCAAATCACTGGGTTAAAACAACCCAACCGCTGGATTAAAACAACCCAACTGTTGGGTTAAAACAGCCCAATCACTGGGTTAAAACAGCCCAATCACTGGGTTAAAACAACCCAACCGCTGGATTAAAACAACCCAACTGCTGGATTAAAACAACCCAACTGTTGGGTTAAAACAGCCCAATCGCTGGGTTAAAACAACCCAACTGCTGGATTAAAACAACCCAACCGCTGGATTAAAACAACCCAATTGTTGGGTTAAAACAACCCAACTGTTGGGTTAAAACAGCCCAACCGCTGGATTAAAACAACCCAATTGTTGGTTTAAAAGAACACAATTGCTGGATTAAAACAACCCAACTGTTAGGTTAAAACAGCCCAATCACTGGGTTAAAACAACCCAACAGCTGGATTAAAACAACCCAATTGTTGGGTTAAAACAACCCAACTGTTGGGTTAAAACAGCCCAATCACTGGGTTAAAACAACCCAACCGCTGGATTAAAACAACCCAACCGCTGGATTAAAACAACCCAACTGTTGGGTTAAAACAGCCCAATCACTGGGTTAAAACAACCCAACCGCTGGATTAAAACAACCCAACTGTTGGGTTAAAACAGCCCAATCACTGGGTTAAAACAACCCAACCGCTGGATTAAAACAACCCAATCACTGGATTAAAACAACCCAACTGTTGGGTTAAAACAGCCCAATCACTGGATTAAAACAACCCAACCGCTGGATTAAAACAACCCAACTGTTGGGTTAAAACAGCCCAATCACTGGGTTAAAACAACCCAACCGCTGGATTAAAACAACCCAACTGTTGGGTTAAAACAGCCCAATCACTGGGTTAAAACAACCCAACCGCTGGATTAAAACAACCCAATCACTGAGTTAAAACAGCCCAACCGCTAGGTTAAAACAACCATTTGCTGGGTTATAGTTATAGCTGAATAGTTTTTGGGCCTCACAGGTTTTTAAGAGTAACTTCCTTCTCTCATTATGTCCTCTGTGACGTATAAAGTCAACACTCTCCCAGTGTCCTTTTTTCCCGGTTACACAGGCATGTTAATAAGAGTGCCATCTGTTTGGAGGTGAATGCGCGTCCTGGAATGTGTCAGGGATTATCTCTTAAAACCATTTATACATCGCTGGCCTTCCCGTAACTTTAGCTACATGTTTGGAAATGACATTGTGCAATGACAGCTCACCCGTCTGTCAAACGGCCGCGAAGGCCACGTTAATCTGAAGCCCCTCAAGCACAAATGGGAACGTGAGGAGTGAGTAAACAATCCCGAAAGAAAAGATCCGCAGCTGAACGAGAGTGTGTCGGAACAGAGGAATGACCTCTACAGATCAAGGACTGTGAGCGCCGGACCTCCTCCTGATCCCCTGTGAGGAACTTTTCCATGTCCTCCTCCCTCTCACAGTGTCTCCGGCCTGGAGTTTTTCACAGGGACTCACAAAGACAGTGTAGCAAGTGAAGGTCACGTACTTCATGTACTGGAGAACTGTTTAGACATGTTTTGTTCTTTATGTTGCTTTTTGGGTTGATAAAGTGTCAGAGGAACATTAGTTCATTAATTTATTAGTTGTTTAGATTGATTGTCTCAGCTGTTTCTCTTAAAATTCATTAAGAGAAATAAACATTTCTGTATACATTTATAATACACTTTATTATAGACTGTATACATTTATGTAACATCATTTATCTCTCCATTTACTGTCACTGCTGTCTTGGAGAAACAAGTGAGATATTAAAAAGTGTGATTTTTCTTTCCTATGGGATAATACACAATGCTTTTTTGTCAGAATCTCACAGGCAAGCCTAAGTAAACAAATGGCTCACCTTTTGAATGTTTTGTTTGCTCTAGTCTTCATCGAAAGCAGTCAGGCTTTGCCTCGCCTCGACATGACTGAAGCTCATGATGTCATGGACAAACAGGGCGCCTTCTTTCACAAAAACACTTGTGGAAACTATGTACGACCAACGAAGTGAACCAGATTTCACCAATTACTCCAAATTCCTGGATTAACATCTTTGTTGATCCTGGAACAACATTCCAATCAACCAATCAGATCTGAGTTTATGCCAAGTTTAGGCTTACAACCATGGTTAGGTGCTTCTACATCAGTGTTATTCACCAATCATTTCCCTCTGATTTTAAGTATTAAGTCATGGGTAGGGTTAGGATTAGGGGTAGGACAAAATGGTTGGACAGGAATGTTGTTCCAGGAACAACAAAATTGAACCAGGAACATGTCTTACATGGCAAACTCACAGTGACCACAAACACACACATGCCTTTCTCCTTCGCTTTACTGGTTTGTTCCCTCAGTAAGTCATTCAGTAACTTCCCGCCGGAGGGTAAACTACCAGCCCAGCCCGCCGAATGCAGATTTTGCCAACTATTACACAAGACATGTCCACTACCTCACAGCTAACAGGGAACGTTTTCAGAACTTTAGATGATGTTCTGGCAAGTTATGAACAAAAGTTCTTTCAGTGACATTAATAGAATGATCTAATCTGGTCTTTATTAATAATGTTCTCAAATCGTTAGCACAAAAGCATCATTTATACATCATCCATGGAACTTTTTCTCCTGAAACGGTTTAGTTGGATGATGATATAACATTTTTACATTTTTTAAATGTAACTACTTGTTTTAGAATGTTCAGAGAATGGAATGTTCACATATAAGAAAAAACATTTGAACTGCGTTGTTTTATTGTTTTATAATGTTTCCCCGGGTGCACTTATAATGTTAGTATGATTTTTACATCAAAAATTGTAATAACTTTGAAACAAAAGGCATTTTACCTACCTTAATTTTAGCCCTCTGATTTGACCACACTGTTTTAAGGGGCGTGTCTGCTGTGAGACTTCACTGCTGTGATTGGCTAACATCTTTGCAATATGAAATTGCTAATTATTACTCTCTTGAAAACTTTTAGCACGTTTTTATTATTACAGCTCTCAAGGTTAACATGGAAATCATGGAAAGTGTTGCATTACATTTTTATTTATGGCGTTATATTTAGATTGTGGCATTAAAGGTTGCAGTGATGAACATGTAGTCGATCACAGACATGTTGTTGAGCTCATGAAAGCAGTGATCTCGTCATTGCAACTTAATTTCTGCACAATAACGAATGCTTTCATCATAACTAACAGTGCCAGCATGATGTAACTAAGAGATTTTTTTTAATAAAACGGGAGTTTTTGCACGAGTCCAGAACTCAGTCACTGATAAACTCACACTGTTTGATTGACAGCTCCAGCTATTGTTAAGGGAGCGTTCTTTGATCACTTTCTATTTATAATTTAATCACTGTTTAAATAATAGATTATTTTCATCCTACTAAGAGAAACAACATGAGGTTTTGATTTACTGATACACAGATAAAGAACATCTGACTGTACTTGAATCATTAATATCAGATCAGGCATTAGAATGAACACAGTTACTGACATGTTGTTGCATTACTGTCGAGTCCATATCGTAAAAATCTGTTTGCAAAGCCTGCACCAAAATACGATTTATTTACCAAAGAATCCACACTGAAATGTACCGAATACAAATAAATAAAGCTCAACTGAGACATTCACATTGTTGAAAATAAATAACCATATTCCTAGCAGGAACGTTTGAAAGGTAATGTTATTTTAGTCCTATATCGCTCTTCTCTCCTTCTCATCTCACTCACACACCAGTGGTGGGCGAGGCTGACATTGCAATGATGAAGTAGGCATTGATTTCTTCTGCGGAGGCGGAGTTTCACCTATCTAGGTCATGATCTCTGGGTCTGGTGTCATTAAAAGTTTTATTGGACTAACAAGGAAGTTTTCAGTTCTGAAACTTACAGGATATTCTTATAATACGATGACCTCTTATATATATAAAGCTCAAGGAAAAGTTGATTTCTCAATCCATAACCCTTTTAAAACATTTAAAAAACTGGATGTTTTGAATATTCGAGAACATACATTTTGATAACTTAGCAAAATGTTGATAGAACATAGTTTTGTTAGCTGGGACCTGTCCCTAAACGAACCCAATGCAGCTTGTTTCTCTGCCTTTCTCTCAACATGAATAAAGTCATTTTTAAGCACAAAGCTCTTTAAATGTTGAGCTACCTTTGTTCTGATCGTAATCTGCCATGCAAATTGGGCACTGAGCCTTTTTGTGCATGCTATTTTTGTGAAAAATTAGTAGTTTGTATAACAGGAATGCCCATCTAGTGAATAAATACATCTTTTGAATCTTATGAAGTGGTCAGATTTTACTTCTGTGTTATTCTGAGAGCATTTGGTTGCCAAAGCTGCCCTGACCAACTCTAAAAACTCACAATAAATGCTTTCCATGGTATTTCTGTGCTACTTTGGATTTGCATCATCTCGTGTCAAAACCTAAACGTGTCTTTCAGCATTTGCTGATTCAGGCATCTGATTTAGTTGCCTATTGAAAGACACTGTCTGCTACTGTAACCACTAAAAGAGCTAAAAAGTGTGTAAAATTGTTTCACAGTGGTTTCAGTTGAGTGATTTTTAATCATTCAGTGTGCTCAGCGTGTCCACCATGATCCTGCATGTGAACCTGCAGCGTAATTATACTTTCACTGTTTTGAGTTTATACATTTGTGTTCTTTCTTCTTTTGTAATTCTGCTTCCTTGCTGTTTATAGATAAGCAAAGACGTCTCGAGGGCAAAACTGTTCAAGAGTGAAGCATAATGAGGGCTACACATAAATTAGATAGATAAAGCATTGAAGATCATTAATAATTTTAATTAATAATATAAAATGCTAACAGATTAATATTTTTTGATTATAGTTAAACAGTATGTTAAATATAGATTTCAACAATGATCTTTTTTTATGTACTATATTTTAGTTTGATCATGTTTTTTATTTAATATTTTGTATTTTTAGGGGATTTTATGCTACTAAATTATATTTATGCAATAGTTATAGTTTGTTTTATTCTCTTTTTAAACATAGACCTGAAAATGAAATTTTCCAACTTAAACTGTGGTAAATTTTGAATGTTTTGGAGCAAAGACTGAAGTTTGGTCTCTTTTTAGAGAAGACACTTGGTAGAATATTGCAGATGTGAAAAAAGTAAACTTAAAAAAAAAAAAAAAGTGAACTTAAAAAGTTGTACAATTTTACATTTATTGTTATGAAAAATGCACAAAAACACTATTTTCAATTTATATATTTTACAAAATATGTTTTACTCTAAAACTGTGAGAAAACCAAAGCCATTAATCTAAACAAGTTATGTTCCAAAATTTGAGGTTGATATCTCAAAAAATGAGCTTTCAGTGAGATTTTGTTTGGCCGCAGTACCAAACGTTTCCACTAGATAACTTTGTTTTCCAATCATTTCCAGTGGGCTCATATTTTTTTACAGGACCATTTAAACTTTTCAAAACATATCTATGACACATAGCAAGTACCAAAACCTTTACCAAGCTTCAGACCATTCAGATTAAGTAACAATTTCTAAAAAAGATTCTTTAAAAAAACAAACAAAAACAAAAAGTTGAATTTTTCAGTCAAAGATGACAGAAGAGCACCGGAGGGTTCAAGTTTATTCAGGCTTCAGTGTCACATGATCCTTCAGAAATCATTCTAATATGCTGATTTATTGCTCATGAAACATATATGATTATTATTAATGTTGAAAACAGTTGTGCTGCTTCATATTTTTATGGTGATACATTTTGATACATCTTTATTTCAGTATTCTTTGATGAAAAGATAGTTAAAAAGAACAGCATTTATTTGTAATAGAATCTTTTGTAACATTATAAATGTCTTTACTGTCACTTTTGATCGATTTATAATATATGTTCATTGTTAACACAGTGTTTTGTTGGGTTAAGTTTGAGTTCATTCTCATAGGTGTCCTGCCCGTGTGAACCTGATTTACATGTTTATGGTCATTGTGTTCTGTAAACAGTCATGGGTTTAAGCTTCAGCCAGGTGTCAGCCACATATCTACACCAATATAGGAGGTTTTGCTGCTTGGAAGACTTAGGCAAGTCAAGAAGCTCTGGATGAGATCAATCATTAATGCTGCTTGTAGGCCTAATGCTATAGCCGCTTAGGGTTACACTTTATTTTGAAGGTTCACTTTAGACATTCTACTACAAGTAACTTTGCAACTACATGTCAACTAGCAGTCATTAAAGTATTAAAATAATTAGTTGACATACAGTATAGTTGCAAAGTTATTAGCGGACTACTGAAATAAAGTGTTTAACAGGGGAATGTTGGTGTTAATCGCTATCAGGGCTAAAAAAAATTCAACTTTGTCAAGCCCATATGGGACAATGTTTCACAATGGTTTCGGTAGAGCGCTTTTCCATGACCCCGTGTGACATATTGCGTTTGTTGTGTCAACCTGCAGCTCTAGCGCACAATCTTTACTTTCACTGGCCATTTTGTGTTTAGATGTTTGTGTTACTCTTTTTATACGTCTCTGCTTTCTTCTGCTGTTTATAGGTAAGCAAAGACGTCTTGAGGGCAAAACTGTTCAAGGTTCACAGCGAAGCGTTATGGGTGGCGAAAATAAATTAGCTGGCAAGAGTTCGGATATTTAAATGATTAATGACGGAAAGAATAAATAATAAAAACTGTAACATATTAACAGACAATTAATATATTATCTCTCAAGTTCTTTTAAGCTGATTCAGGTATCTTTCTTTTTTGCACATGCATTTTTTTTCCCCCATCTTTTTATTGTTGTTGTTTTTTTTTAATTGTTTAGATTGTTTTTTCACTATTAACTATACCTTCACTATTTTACACAACCATTCAATTGTTTTGGGTTCAGTATGATTTTTTAAAAATGTTTTTTTTAAAAAAGAAGTGCTCACCAAGGCTGCTTTTATTTGATCAAAATACAGTAAAAATTGTGAAAAATATTACCAATTAAAATAGCTGTTTTCTATGTGAATATATTGTAAAATGTAATTTATTTCTGTGATCAAAGCTGAATTTATTTGATTCAAAATACAGTAAAAATTGTGAAACATTATTACAAATTAAAACAGCTGTTTTCTACATGAATATATAGTAAATTGTAATTTATTCCTGTGATGCAAAGCTGAATTTTCAGCATCATTACTCCAGTCTTCAGTGTCACATGATCCTTCAGAAATCATTCTAATATGCTGATTTGCAATTTTGTAACATCTTTACTGACACTTTTGATCAATTTAATGCATCCTTGCTAAATTAAAAGTATTAATTTATTATTTAAAAAAAAAAAAAAAAAAAAAATCTTGACCCCAAACTGTTGCATGTGGGCAGCTTCTGGTTAACATTTATGGGCTTATTTTTGACCCAGAATGCACACCGTCACAAGACATTTTAATTGTTTTGCTTAAAGGATATAATTAGTAAAAAGATGTTTGTTTGCAGCAAGAGGTCAGATGTAATTTAGTCTTGAGCAACATGTGTTTTATACACGTTTATGCAACAATGAACCAGATCTCCATCACTAAGAATGAATTGTTTGACTCTTCTGGAGGGTTTTCTAAGTTTACACTCAATCCCTCACAATTACTGTCTATTTTTTGCTATAGGCGAGTGTATAATGAGAGGATGAGAAGTGCAGCGGATGAATGTAGGTGTCTTCCCAGGAAAAAAGACGAGTGGAAAATTCTGTTCAGGGAGAAAGTGGGCAGACAGAGGCGGGGGGCGATGTCTGGTAACCTGAACCCTAGAGACACAATCTTAGGTAAATCTACTCACTCTGCCTCTCTCGATCGCTCTCTCTCCACGGCTCTGAGAGGGAACAATGCTCTCTCACATCGAGCACACAATATCCCTTATATGTGAGCGAGTCGCTCGTCTGACTGAGTCGGTTCTCCGGGGACGGAGCGCAGCCGAGGACATCATGTGCTGAGTTTCCTCGAGGGCTTCCCAGAGGGGGGTGTGATTACAGGTGCCTTAGAATGGATGGTTTAAAGGAGTAGCTTCACCCCAAAAACAAAATTTTGACACTCATTATTGTGTCACATGTGTCAGCCGATGGAGTGTGACATGACCCAAACAAGCCAAGATGAGGCTGAACTTGTTATTAAAGAATGTTTGTTAGGCACAAAGCAGAGTTTAGATGTTTACGGCTGCTGAACACTGCTTATCTAATCAGCACAGTAACTGTAAACTCCTTTTGGAGCATAGATCTGAACTTAAAGGGACAGTTCACCCAAAAATGGTCCAAACAGTTGATGGGCCCCATAGACTTCCAAAGTATTTTGAACTGTTTGGTTATCCATATTCTTCAAAATATCTTCCTTTGTGTTTGGCAGAAGAAAGAAATTCTTACAAGTTTGGAATAACTTGAGGGTGAGTAACTGATGACATTTTTGGGTGAACTGTCCCTTTAAATGGTTCATGAATGCTGTGGAATACAGACCTCTTTTTAAAAAGACACTCAGCAGATTATTTAGCATAAAAGTTTACTGTAAAGCAAATGTACTGAACCAAACATTTTATACAAAATATGTATTTTACAAAATAATTTAGACCTTAAAAGTGCTAGAACATTTTTATTATAATATTAATTTTGAGTCAAGTGTTATGTAACATGAGGCTGTTTTTGCCACTGATGCCAGATTTAGTTCTTATGAATGATAAGAACAACAAATATATAATATATGATTGCCAAAATATTTTAGCAAATATGATTTTGCACATTGTATTAAGATTTAATTGCACATTGTAAGGAATGTTTAAACTATATTTATATATTTAATTTGGAAAATATATTTATTTCAGCTATTCTGTTTACAACAACAAATATATTTTGTCCCATATTATTATATTATATTATATTATATTATATTATATTATATTATACAGTAAAACCAAAATGTATTTCATTCATTAATACAGTTTATTCACTATAGTTTAAAAAAAAAATGAAATAAAATATGAAAAGATCTCAGAGTTAATTACAATTAATTATAATATAATATAATATAATATAATATAATATAATATAATATAATATAATATAATATAATATAATATATAAAACAGTTCTTTCTGGTTCTCGAATCTAATCAGCTGAAAGGTCTTTCAAGCCATGCGATATTCATGTTGGACAAGCAAACCCACCATATTTTTTATAGATACTACTGTTATTTTTTCACTAAATGTAGTTTTAAGAGTTTTTTTAGGTGAGAATGTAGTTGTTTAGACCTCAGATATGCGATTTACATGTAAACATATAGCGTCTATTTGAAAATTTGTTTAGACACTGTCGGAGATGTGAGCTCCAGGCCGTCAGCGACCATTCAGAGCTCGTGTACCTGCCGAGAACAGCTTCATCTCAGCTTGTCCTTTGGGAATTTGCTGCTGGCTCTTGTGTAGAGAGTGTTTAAACATGAGGTATAATTGGTTTTGGGTATATCAAATGGCAATCTTTGGTCTTATTAATCTATTACTTGTTCCAGAGCTAATAGATTTGGAATATGGGCTATATTAAGTTTAATAACTTTATATTTACATTGAAATTAAATCCTGAACTAACTAGAGCACTACTTTTGTACGTTTGACTGAACTGTTTGCTTGTGTTTATTTCATGTTTTAGTTTTTTTACTGTTATAATGGCTATTGTTGTTCAGTTAAATATTATTATTCAATAAATAACATTTTATATAAATAACATGCTGTATTTTTTGGTATTGAGAAAGAGTCTGTTACTGATTTTGTCTTCAGTGAAGGTTACATTAATACGCCATTAGATGGCAACAAAGACTGTATTTATGAGTAAGTCAGTCAGTCGCAAAGACTTTTATATTGAAATGGAATGAAACAAGGAAACAAGGACGTTGTTTTTATTTACGAGACACAACTGACAATTGCATTGACTAGCGCTGACATGGGAAATCCTCTTAAATGTTAAAAGGGCAAAGATAAAGATATCGCTTTCCTCAGCAGACATTCAAACTGATTTTGTGATTATGAATATAAGATTGACCTGAAGACTATCAGCTAGATGCAGGAAACACACTCGCCCTCTCATAATACTCTACATATTACAGTGAGTTTCAATGAAGCGACTCAACGTTCCTTCGTTAGTATTTCTGCAGTGATGTTTTAGAATTAGTAACGGATCTTGGGCTCAACTGTTAAACTGTCAACTTGAGATTTGAATCCGTGGTGGAAGGAAGTAGTTCCTCACAAAAGACGGTTTTAAAGACACTCCATTGTTATTTCTTATTTATTTACACACTCGTGCCGTCGAACTGTTGTATAAATGCAATATCACACTCATAGCCGTGCAATATGGCTGTATATCAGCACACTGTGATTACCTTCAGCCGAATTATATAGCCATATCACACGGCTATGAGTGTGATATTGCTCATAGATTATATTATATCAATAAAACCATTACTTTTTTTTTTATCTTAAAGCTAGTCCTTCAAAATGTCCTTCAGAAGAAAGAACGTCATACAGGTTTGAAATGACATGAGGGCGAGTGAATTATTTTAATTTTTTCCCTAACTATTATTGAATATGAATAGACTCATAATGCCACTGACATACTAGAAGTGACATCCAGCTTCTAAATTCAGATTCTTGCTGCTTTCTGCAGCGTTGTTCACGGAGAGTCGTGCGAGACAGAGACACTGCCTTCTTTCACAGTTGTCATGTTTATTATTCTCTCTCTCCCAGTGTCTGCGGCTGACATTTCCCTCCTCGCTCACATCTGTGTGCCTGAGAGAGCGAGCCGCTCTTACAGACACTCCACAGCGCTTATTGCACATTGATGAGCAGAAGAGTACACTTACAACGCTGACATCCATATTGTGGAAATAAAGAGACGGCAGAAAGACTGGAATCTCTCAGTTTGGTGTGTGTGTGTGTGTGTGTGTGTGTGTGCCATCAAAAGCTTGTGGTTAGTAAGGTTTTTTTTTCTATTTTGAAAGAAATTATTAGTTTTAATAAGAAAAAATGCATTAAATTGATAAAGAGGGAGAGTAATGGTATTTATAATGATGGAAAATATTTCTATTTTAAATAAATGCTCTTCTTTTGGACTTTCTATTCATCAAAGAATCCTGAAAAATAAAATATATCATGGTGTCCACAAAAATATGAAGCAGCACAACTGTTTTCAACACTGATAATAATCATAAATGTTTCTTGAGCAGCAAATCAGCATATCAGAATGATTTCTGAAGGATCATGTGACACTGGAGACTGGAGTAATGATGCTGCAAATTCAGCTTTGATCACTGGATATAAATTACATTTTTAAATATTATATTTAAAATTAATATTAAATAGAAAACAGCTATTTTAAATTGTAAAAATATTTCAGAATATTTAATTTTTTTCTGTATTTTAATTAAAAAAAATGCAGCCTTAGTGAGCAGGAAGGGACTTAAAAACATTTAAAAAACCTCTTATGAATGGTAGTGTGTGTGTATTTATTATTAATTATTATATAATTTTTATATAATATATTGCCAATAAAGTAACAAAGTAGATTTGATTTTGCAAATTGTAACATTTGTGGGGTTAAACTATATTTTATATGATATTTTAATTTTGGAAATAATATTTGTTTCAGCTTCACAACAACATTTTGCCCGGACAAAAAATGTATTATATTATATTATATTATATTATATTATATTATATTATATTATATTATATTATATTATATTATATTATATTATATTATATTATATTATATTATATTATATTACACTCTAAAAAATGCTGGGTTAAAAACAACGCAAGTTGGGTTAAAAATGGACAAACCCAGCAATTGGGTTGTTTTAACCCAGCGGTAGGGTTAAATGTTTGCCCAACCTGCTGGGTAGTTTTATTTAACTCAACTATTGTTTAAAAATTACTGTATTGCTTAATTAAAATTAATCCAAAGTATGTTGGAAATGAACAATTATTAATGTTCAATGAATAATTATTAAACAATAAACATTCATTAAATTGCTTATTAATAAATGTTTACCTTTTGATTATTATTGTTGCCTCTAATTGCATCTGGGTTTTAATTTTAAAAATAAACCAGCTATTTTGGGTTCATTTTAAGCCGGCCATATAGTAATTTTTAAACAATAGTTGGTTTAAATAAAACTGCCCAGCATGTTGGGCAACCATTTAACCCAACCGCATGGTTAAAACAACCCAATCGCTGGGTTTGTCCATTTTCAACCCAACTTGGGTTGTTTTTAACCCAGCATTTTTTAGAGTGTATATTATATTATATTATATTATTTTGCATCCCTCGAGTTTCATAATAATCAAATAACATAAAGAACCTTACATTTGTAAAGTAATTAATTTACTGTTATATCATATTATATTTTTGTATGGGCCAGACATTTATTACCCAAAAATGGCAGTAGATGACATTTTCTTCCTTTACGAACTCCAAGTAACGAGGCTCGTTTGCCATTTCTGCTAACGTTCATGAAGCCCCCTGCTGTAATCGTGTGTCAGAGAGATACAGTATGAGCCCTTCCCCCCTTCACATTTCTCTGCAGAACGAGCGACTTCAACACATTGGCCTTTCTTTTAGCGAATAATCCCTGCATCAGACAGACCAATTATGGGATGAAGCACTGGAACCTGTTTCCTAAATGATAGTTTTCACTGTTTAAGACTATATTATTAGCTGTTACCTGATTTGATCGAGGCACTATTTGGACTTGTTTGTTGCAAAGTAATATATTCTCTATTATTAACCTGAATTCTGAGTAACACAAGGGCGGTCGCTCTCCTAAGTCACACACCGCCTACTTTAGCATATAATGTTTCCTTTCAGAGACTGGACTGCTTCCTTAAAACAGGTTAGGCAGCTATTTTAAAGCCCCATTTCATGATCCCAAGTTAATGAGTGCCAGACCTTCATGAGGAAAAAGATATTAAAATGTAACCACAAAAATGGATTTCTGCTTGAATTGGTAACGACTGTCAGAGAGGATGATCGTCACTGTTGACATTCCCACAACCCTGATTTCACCTTGAATATCTGCACAGTTCATCCCCTTCTTCCTAAAGCATGCTGTCATTAACAGGAGCACCAGCTGCTCGTGGTTTTCCTGGAGTATTTACCAAACAAATGGATGCAAATTCAAAAGGAAATGTGCAAAGCATGCTCACAGACATATAAGTGGTGCCAAGCTGTTGAAAAGCATAAATATAGACTAAACTTAATCCACTGTTGACAGAGAAAAGATAGCAAGCCGTTTACAAAACACGGAGAAAGCGTATGCAAAACCCACATTCAGAATTCTTGAGATACGTCTGAGGCCGTGTACAAATGTAATTTGATTTATCAGATTGATTACTTGGTGTTGAATGCCGAAGGACACAATTTACAGTCATTCCTTGCTTACCTTTGAAATGAAGTGGCCAGAGGTCATAAAAGTAAGGTGGTGCTCGATTATCAAGAAATAAATGATTCACAAGCACAGAGAAACTTGATGTTGAAGGCAAATCAGTGCACAAGGAAGGTTTTTTAAATACTAGTAAATTGTTATGTGCAAACTACCACAGGTCTAATAATAAGACATTAAAATATTGAGTAAGCTATCTTGGTGTCAATGACATGACCTACCTGTATGGATGAAGGTTGAATAAATGTTAAAGCTCAATAACAGCAGCCAAACTCCTCCCTAATCTCCTTAAAACTCCTCCTTGAAAAAGGTGAGTTGGCAGGGTATAAATTTTGTGAACCGGGCTAGGACACACAGGAGCTTTTTGTCTCCGGAGAGGCTATCAGGAGAACTACGACAACCAAAATCCAAAATCTCTAGAGTTTGATTTGGAATAAACAAGGAAAATGGGGCTTGGCGTGAGTGGACCATATTTTATTATACTGCCAGTTTGCTTTCCTGCTCTTGTTGCTTCATTAATTGTGTTTTTTTAATCTTTTGCTCTGCTTTTTTTAAAATCAGCAATGTGTATCGATTATTTTAAGTCTTGTTATTTTTGATAGACGGGAAATGATAAGTACAAATTGGCGGCAACTTCAGAGGATGGAGCCAAAATGCCAAAAAAAGGGAAAAGAAAGCAAAAGGACATGGACGATCTTAAAAAAGAAGTCGATCTGGTGTGTATATATGAATGCATTTAGAAAATACACATTGATCCAATAATCATAATGTGGGGAACTGAGATTTCAAGGATCTTTTCTTTTACGCAGGACGACCACAAGTTGACGCTGGATGAGCTTCACCGCAAATACGGCACTGACCTGACCAGAGTGAGTTCAGTGAAATTTTATGAATCTAAAATAATTTGTATGCATCTTTAATCTGACAAGATGAACATAAATGATTATTGTTATTATCTACCTTTAAAAAGAACAGCTGGTAACCTGAATAAAAATCATTAAAATGTTATATTAAGCACTTTTCTGTCAAATCAAAGCACTTTTACTTAATTTTAGTTAATTTTATGATGTCTATGTAAGATGTTAACCAGATCACAGCAGGTATGTTCAAGGCAAAACAGTAGATTATTATGTATTGGAAACAGTAGATTATGAATTGTAATGGAAAACTTCTAATACAAGTACTTGCGACTTATGTATGTAAGCTATGAATCTGAAACCTATGTGCATAAAATTAATTGACTCAACTGTCCTGAAGCAAAAAAAAAATAAAAAAAATAAAAATAGGGCAGTGGGTGGAGTCCGTTAGCTCCTCCCCTACTTGGACCAAACCCTCTGCCCTACCCTGACCTTCACTGCACGCCAACACCTCAAGGACAGCATGCCCTTTATCCCACAATATCTCCTTGGAGTCTCATATTTATGTTCATAATTATTTTTTTAATAAAAGCCTCTTGGATGCCTGACTGCCAACAACTTGTTGACTTCATTTTTTTTAAAATCATTTTTGGCAGGGCTTGTCTTCTTCCCGTGCAAAGGAGGTCTTAGCTCGTGATGGGCCGAATGCATTGACCCCACCTCCTACAACTCCAGAATGGGTAAAGTTCTGCAAACAGCTCTTTGGTGGGTTCTCAACGCTGCTGTGGATTGGTGCGATCCTTTGTTTCCTGGCATACGGAATCCAGGCTGCCTCCGAAGACGAACCCGCAAACGACAATGTACGACGGAGCAAAAACGGTCTTCTCTTATTCATGAATATATATATCATATGTCAACAGAGTGCATCACTTAATTCTTCATAGCATAATTAGTAGAATGACTTTTGCAGCTTTACCTGGGAATTGTGCTTGCTGCTGTTGTCATAATCACGGGATGCTTCTCATACTACCAAGAAGCCAAGAGCTCTAAGATCATGGAATCTTTTAAGAACCTTGTCCCTCAGGTAATGAAATTCAATATTACTCTGATAAAGCTCGCACAAAAAAACTAGTTGTTTTAATATATTCTGGTTTGTAGCAAGCCTTGGTTGTGCGTGATGGAGAGAAAAAGAGCATCAATGCTGAGGAGGTCGTTGCTGGTGATCTTGTGGAGGTCAAAGGTGGAGACCGAATCCCAGCTGATCTTCGTATCATCTCTGCACATGGATGCAAGGTAAGAACTAAAGCTCATCAGAATGGCAAATGTAACAATCCTACTGTTGAAAAGACTGGCATAGTTATGAATGCTGGTTGCCAGAATGGGTTGCAGGTATATGTCCAACCAGGTGTAACTGAAGCAAGCTAGTAAGAGCTGTGCTTTTAAACCTTGTTCCCCTAGCCTCAAGAGGCACGCTAGTGACTTAGGCTAGTGGGTGTCCTTGTTAGCGTGCCCGCCACCCATGCCGGAGATGCCGGTTCGAATCCCACTCTCAGCTGATCAAGTAGGACTGGTTACATTTGGTGCCATGACCCGGATGGGAGTGAGTGTAATGGAAGCAAGCTATTAAATGCTGTGGGTGTAAATTTCACTCATTTAGCCTCAAGAGCAGTGTTAGTGACTGACGCTAGAGGCTGTGGTCTTTGACGTCCTTGTTAGCACGCCTGCCTCCCATGCTGGAGATGGTGGTTTGAATCCCGCTTGGAGTGGGTCGAGTAGGATCAGTTACACAGGCTTCTTAAGTAGCATTACCAGAAAGATTTCTTTGTCTAACTAGGATTACCAACCAATGTTTTATTGGTAAAAAGGTTGTCTATGCTGGTCTACCAGCTAGACCAGGGGTGTCCAAAAACCTGCTCCTGGTGGGCCAATGTTTTACAGAGGTAAAACAGCATTTGACACCCACGAGCTAGACCAACACCAAACCAGTATTAACCAGCATAAACAAGTCTGGACCAACATGGATATTCATGGTAATCTTCCTTTCCTTCTTTTCCAGGTGGATAACTCTTCCCTCACTGGTGAATCTGAGCCCCAGACTCGTGCTCCTGACTTCTCCAATGAAAATCCCCTGGAAACCAGAAACATTGCATTCTTCTCCACAAACTGTGTTGAAGGTACAATGATAATAAGACAGTTGAAGTTTGTTGGATAGTACAAAAAATACAGAATTATGTGATTATAATTATAATATTCAATAGGTACTGCCAGAGGGATTGTCATCAACACTGGTGACCGTACCGTCATGGGTCGTATTGCCACTCTTGCCTCCAGCCTGGAAGGTGGAAAAACACCAATTGCTAAAGAGATTGAGCACTTCATCCACATCATCACTGGTGTAGCTGTCTTCCTGGGCGTGTCCTTCTTCATTCTTTCTCTGATTCTTGGATATGGGTGGTTGGAAGCTGTCATCTTCCTGATTGGAATCATTGTTGCTAATGTACCTGAAGGTCTTCTTGCAACTGTTACTGTAAGTCTGAGTGCAAAGTACACTTCTAGAACACTTGAGCCAAAAATTATTACTTAACTTGTAACTTTATATAGGTGTGTCTAACTCTGACTGCCAAACGAATGGCAAAGAAGAACTGCCTAGTGAAGAATTTGGAAGCCGTGGAGACTCTTGGCTCGACCTCCACCATCTGCTCTGACAAGACTGGAACTTTGACCCAGAACCGAATGACCGTCGCTCACATGTGGTTTGACAACCAGATTCATGAAGCAGACACCACAGAGAACCAGAGTGGAGCCTCATTTGACAAGAGCTCTGCTACTTGGTCGGCTCTTGCACGTGTCGCTGGCTTGTGCAACCGTGCCGTCTTCCTTGCTGATCAAAGCCATCTCCCAATCCTAAAGGTGTGCTTGATTTTCTCAATATTTCTTACTTTATGATATTTAGGGAAATACATAGATGATTTACCATTAGAGTGACTTGTAGAGGTTCAGCAGTAAATATAAGTTTCTGAAGACACTATTAGTAAAAGAACGCAATCAATCTTTTGCAGCGAGAAACAGCTGGTGATGCCTCAGAGTCTGCCCTGCTGAAGTGTATTGAGCTGTGCTGTGGTTCAGTCACTGAAATGAGAGAAAAGTACACAAAGATTTCTGAAATCCCTTTCAACTCCACCAACAAATATCAGGTATTTTTGTTGATGTATTCTTTAGAGATTTGCAGGTTTGACTGGTCATGCTAACAGCACCTAATTTGCTTTTTCTAGCTCTCAATCCACAATAATCCCAATTCCTCAGAGTCTAAGCACCTGATGGTGATGAAGGGAGCGCCTGAGAGGATCTTGGATCGATGCTCCTCCATTTTGATTCAAGGAAAAGAGCAGCCTTTGGATGATGAATTGAAAGATTCATTTCAAAATGCTTATGTAGAACTTGGAGGTCTTGGAGAAAGAGTGCTGGGTAAAGCCACCTTATGAAATTCACCTTGTGGAGTTTTGTTGCAGTGAAAACTATGCCTATGCACACTAAGGATTATGTTCTTTCTTAAAGGTTTCTGCCACTTTTCGCTCCCTGATGACCAATTTCCTGAGGGTTTTGCATTTGATGCTGATGAAGTGAACTTCCCCACTGAGAACCTGTGTTTTGTTGGCCTTATATCCATGATCGATCCTCCTCGTGCTGCTGTACCTGATGCTGTGGGCAAGTGCAGGAGTGCTGGAATCAAGGTGTTGTTTCACCTTGATTCAAGACTGACAAGCTTGATTATAATGTACCCATATTAAATTAAATTAAATTAATCAGATGATCAAGCATTTATATCTCCTATCGCAGGTTACTTGTGACCATCCAATTACAGCTAAGGCTATTGTAAAGGGTATTGAATCAAGATGTTGTTCTTGATTCAAGATTCACTGTTTGAATATGTTGCACCTTTGTTGCAGCATATTCAATTTTGTTCATACTTCTTGTATTGACATGCAGTTAATCAAATTCATAATCTTCTATTACAGGTTATCATGGTTACTGGTGACCATCCAATTACAGCTAAAGCTATTGCAAAGGGTGTTGGTATCATCTCTGAAGGCAATGAGACTGTGGAAGACATTGCTGCTCGTTTGAATATCCCAGTTGGAGAAGTTAATCCAAGGTACACTCGCCTTCTCAAAAAAAAATATTATGTATTTGCTCTAGATGTCGGCTAATACAAAGTGTGTCTCTAGAGATGCTAAGGCCTGTGTGGTCCATGGTGGAGAACTGAAGAATATGAGTGAAGAAGAGCTGGATGACATCCTGAAACATCATACAGAAATTGTGTTTGCCAGAACTTCTCCACAACAAAAGCTGATCATTGTGGAAGGTTGTCAGCGACAGGTACTGTCAGAGAGTTATCTATCCAATCCTAGTTGACACTAGATGATTTCACCCAACAGGAAGCATTAAAATGCATTTTTTCTTCCATCAGGGTGCCATTGTAGCCGTAACCGGTGATGGTGTCAATGATTCTCCTGCTCTGAAGAAGGCTGACATTGGTGTAGCTATGGGTATTGCTGGATCTGATGTATCCAAACAGGCTGCTGACATGATTCTTCTGGACGACAACTTTGCCTCAATTGTCACTGGAGTAGAAGAAGGTATGACGTATTAATTTTTTCAGGAATTATAAAGGTTTCTTTGAGACTTATTTCTCAAATGTTTCTTCAACTTTAGGACGTCTGATCTTTGACAACTTGAAGAAATCCATTGCCTACACCCTGACCAGTAACATCCCTGAGATCTCACCTTTCCTCTTATTCATCATTGCTAATATTCCTCTACCTTTGGGCACAGTCACCATTCTCTGCATTGACCTGGGCACTGACATGGTAGGTGAAAGGACACATTTTATTTGTATAGAATATTGTCCAGTTTGAGAATCAGGGGTCAAGCACTGAAGGTGCATAGACAACCATTGTGTGGATTAGTTTACTTCTTTGGGTTTGCAGCTCTTAGAGCCATATGGTAAAACGTACTGACATTTGGTAAACTGATTGACCATTTGGATGAGATCTGACCTGAGTTAGATGATGAAATCACTGTTTTCTGCAGAGCTGCTTTACAGCTGAATTTAACTAATTTCTTAATTGATGAACTTTACAATTATTGAACTGAACTGAATCAACACTCAGCTGACCTCAGCTGAACAATGACACTATTGTCTAGAGATGCTTTACAGCAGAATTGAATTCTCTTTGCATCAATGATCACTATTTTCCTGTTTATCACTCTAAACAATCTGGGCTGCATTTCTCAAAAGCATTGTGAGCTCAGTTGACCGTAGAGACCATTGGTGCCATTGGTTCTACAATATACTTAGACTCATGATGCTTTGAGAAACACATCCCTGTATTATATAATGTGTTATATACATAAAAATCACTTGACTTGACTTGACCATCAATTTGACCAACTTTACGTTGGCCTCTCAGATCCCGTAGTGCCACCAACAGCTCAAACTTTGACACACATTTTTGCTAATAACCCTTGAACCATGTTATTCTTTTTCCTCTGATTCAATGGATCAAGGATTCCACCATCTTTAAATCAAACCAACATACAGATCTACCCCAGCTTAGGGTCAGATAATCGCATGGCGATGCCAATGAATAGCATCCCGACCTTACCTTGGCAACGATTGGATGAAACTTTTGTAATTGCCATTGAAGTCATGTCATTATAGTGTACATTTGTATACTGAGCCACCAACTGGACAGAAAATCACAAATTATGACTTCTAAATGATTTAGTGTAAATCTATGACTCTACTCATGAGTCTATACAGTGATGCCCATTTTTTCCGGTGTCAGTCATATTGGCTGTTGACCATTTTGATTTTAATTTAAATCTATATGCAGCTTCTCAGCTTGACAAATATTGGTTTATTGCTTTTTATAACTGTTTTCCTGTAATGCATTAATGAATTTGACTTTAAACAAGAAATGAAGTTATATTGTAGCCATAGTTACAGTAGGTGACTTTTGAACCATGCCCTGAACCATGATTTTGTGAAATTGTGACAGCTCCCCCAAATGGTCAAAATAAAAAGAAATGGTTTTACTCATTAATTTTGAACCACTTGGCTTAAAATTATGGTTCTGGTGTTTTCTGGTGTATGTGATATACCTAGTTGGTTATGCATGATTCCGGTGGTGTGTTTCATGCTGTAATTGACACTTGCAGCTATATTTTGATTCGTTTTTTAATGTTTCCACAGGTTCCTGCTATCTCATTGGCCTATGAAACTGCAGAAAGTGACATCATGAAGAGACAACCCAGAAATGCTAAAACAGATAAACTGGTGAATGAGAGGCTAATTAGTATGGCCTACGGTCAAATAGGTAAGAGCATGGCTATTCTAAGATGTTCATTACTAGCGCTATCTTCATTCTTTTGGTTTTGAACAAGAACTCTGTTATTCTCAAACAGTGTGAACTATTTTACTGTAAGCATAGCATTTAAATGAATTATCATGGATGATCAACATACAAAATATCACAGATGAGCAAAACACACCTTCGATGCCCCAAGAAGCTGTAGTTTACAGTGAATTTATAGCGTTGTTAGACTTAGCTGTTCTAAATTCACTGTAAACCATGACTTAGTGAAGCACAACCTGGAAGTTTGGCCATATCTTTAGCACATTAATATTGTCAACGAAACTTCGTAATTGCTAATTATGAACAGCGCCACCTACTGTTTTTTTTGTTTGTTTTTTTAAAGAAAATCAAAATGGAATGCACTGCAATTTGAAAAATAAATGCTAAATATTACATAAATACATACAAATAAAACAAACATTTGCATATTTGCACTTAATTGCAGGTTATACACAATTATTTTATGAATTATCTATTGACATACCCTCTTAACTTTAATTTTAATGTCATCATACTTATTTTTAGGTATGATGCAAGCAGTTGCAGGGTTCTTTAGCTACTTTGTAATTCTTGCCGAGAACGGATTCCTGCCCTCCGATTTAATAGGGATTCGAGTCAACTGGGACGATAAGTATTTTAATGACCTGGAAGACAGCTATGGCCAACAATGGGTAGGTGTCACAGCTCTATAAATCAAAAACTTCTATAATACAACAAATGTGAAGTATCAATCATGTAAATATTGCTCATCTGTTTATATATCTAGACATATGAGCGCAGAAAGATTGTGGAGTTCACATGCCACACGGCATTCTTTGCCAGCATTGTGATTGTGCAGTGGGCCGACTTGATCATCTGTAAAACCAGAAGGAATTCCATTGTACAGCAAGGAATGAAGTATGTAAACAAAGGGTCCAGCCATAAACTTGTGTAATATGGGTTATTTTAAAGGCCATGTCATAATGTTCACCACTTTTCTTTCATAGAAACAAAATCCTCATCTTTGGACTGTTTGAAGAAACTGCTCTGGCAGCTTTCTTGTCCTACTGTCCAGGCATGGACGTTGCTTTGAGAATGTATCCTCTCAAGTAGGTGGACATAACTAGTCTTTTGCACACCAAAAATTGGAATTTGTGAAAAAAAAAACCTAACACTGTTATTATGTTTTAGACCATGTTGGTGGTTCTGTGCCTTCCCATACTCACTGCTCATCTTCGTCTATGATGAAGCTAGAAGATATATCCTTAGGCGGAGCCCAGGAGGTAATAACATCTATATCTGTTCACAGGATTTTGAATGGGATTTCTGATAACTTTCCTAACAGTAATTTGTTGTTTTTCCGTGCTTACAGAGTCTAAGAATGAACTGGCTCTAATATCTGTGCTGTTTTGTTTCAGGCTGGGTGGAAAAAGAAACATATTACTGAAACAAGAAGACTTCATGTCACAAACATATGCAAGAAGACATTCATTTTGATATTTTCAAAATGATACAGAATCTGGTCATTTTCAGTCAATAAACCAGTGAAACTAGATTTAGTTTGTTTTGTGTTTCTTCAATATGCTCTATGAATCTAAAAAGATGCCAATGAAGTGTTGATCATTTTCTTTTTATATTTCTTGATAGCTTAAGAGTATTGACGGTGAAAGTTTTGATTCTACGCTCGTAAAAAAAATAAAGTTTTTGTTTTTCACAGTGTAGGAACATAGAAGAACCATTTTTGGTTCCCCAAAGAACCTTTCAGTCAATAGTTCTTAAAAGATCCATTTACAAGGTCCTTTATTGGAGTCAATGGTTCCATGAAGAACCTTTAATCTTTCCATTCCACAAAAGGTTCTTTATTTTGAAAAAGGTTCTTTAGATTTTTAAAATACTCTTCACACTTAGAAAAAAAGGTCCTTTTAAAGTGAACCCCTGATATTAAAGGGATAGTTCACCCAAAAATGAAAATTTGATGTTTATCTGCTTACCCCCAGAGCATCCAAGATGTAGGTGACTTTGTTTCTTCAGTAGAACACAAATGATGATTTTTAAGTCCAACCGTTGCCGTCTGTCAGTCAAATAATGGGAGTGAATGGGAACTCGAACAATAAGAGTCAAAAAAACTTGCATAGACAAATCCAAATTAAACCCTGCAGCTCATGACGGCACATTGATGTCCTTAGACATGAAACGATCGGTTTGTGCAAGAAACCGAACCGTATCAATATAATTTTTTACCTCTAAAACACCACTATGTCCAACTGCGTTCAGCACTCTGTTAGTGAGGTCTGATCGCACTCTGACAACGGCAGTGATGTCTAGCACTCATTGAAGTATAAGCGCGAGACATCACTGCCGTTGTCAGAGCGCGATCAGACCTCACTAACAGAGTGCTGAATGCAGTTGGACATCAATGTATCGTCACGAGCCACAGGGTTTAATTTGGATTTGTCTGTCGTGTTTTATTTACTCTTATAGTCCAAGTTCCCATTGACTTGCATTATACCACTGACAGACCGCAATGGTTGGAGTTAACGGTTGCGGCTTTTACAACCAAAAGCCGCACAATGTGGCATTGTATATTGTATTCTGAGTTGTGTTGCGGTAAAAATAGCAACATTGGGTCACCGAGTGCAACCATTTGACGTCATCAACGTAGAATGCACTGTGCACCTAAACAAAATAGCGCCCCCATTGTCTAAAATATGTATAAAACAATGTGGATTTTTAAAATAATGTAAATCTTTCGTGGGTTTTCTACTACATATTTCAGTGTGAGACGTCATTTACTTTATATTAAGCCATACAAGTCTTAATACACAGGTTCCCTTTAAGAACTGATCACTGAAAGGTTCTTTGCAGAACCAAAAAAACATCTATGGCATCACTGTGAAAACCCTGTTTTGGAACCTTTATTTCAGCGTAAAGAACATTTTAATAATCTAAAGAACCTTTTTACACCTTTAGTGGTTCCATATATGCTTCATGGAATCACTGATGCCAATAAAGAACCTTTATTTTTAAGAGTGTACAAATCAGTGAAACCAACACTGAATATGAATCAAATATTGGTCCTCGCAGAGACATAAAATGTAAAACCTGAAAAATCACATTATCACTTTTTTTGGATTAATTAAATTATGTCTTCTGCAGGTGTAAAAACACCAACTGTAGATGTAGCTTATAGTAACTGTAATTAATTTAATATAAGAACAATAGAAACTGATGCAATATTTCATCATGATATAAAACACTAGTGATGATGACATCATTGTGCTTACTACTGATTTATCTCAAGGTGACAGACATCTAACACATTTTAAAAATGCCTCGTTTAGAGGAGCAAATGCTCAGTTTCAATACATTAATGCTCAAATAAATCTAAAAAGCAAAAATGTAATTTATTAACACTTAAAAAAACTGGCCATGATGAGGTGCACCAGAATTCACTACTACCACTAGAGGGCATTCTTCTTAGTCTAAAATTAGGGGGTGACATGATAGTTTCCATGACAACACATTTATAGGCTAGAGCCCACAGCTTGTAAATAAAATTCAAGATATTTTTAGCTCTCCTACTTTGAAGATGCAGTCTCCAACAGGCGCTGTTTCAACTGGTCAATTTCCATCATTGACGCACGCGATCCATGTGTTTAATGAGCATAATCCCTCTAATGAAGATAATCCTGAAAAACAGAGAAAAGAGGAAAATAACAACCATGAAATAAGATCAAAAATAGCCTGAGCTCAAATTAGCATATGGTATCCTAATGAGTAATTAGTAAATATAAAATGAATATGACACAATGTAACAACATTTGCATTATTTACAGTGAACACAAGCTTTTTAATTTGCTTAATGTATTTTTCTAACTAGTATGTAGGTTATGAGACAATGAAAAACCAAGAAAAGTCATGATTATGTCTGCTTTTTTAAGCACATACCACAAGCAGAAGACCATGTTATAGTTTAATACTTTTAAAACAAATTTCAACCAGGTCACTTTGAGCTCATGCAACCATACAGTGACTGAAGAGATGGAAAATCATAGTTAAACCAGTTTCTAGATGGTCTGGTACACACATATCTGCAATAAATCAGCTACCAGGTGGTTTTTGGAACATAGTGGCCAGTTAATGACCATGTTGTAAAACACAGATACAAGCTTAAACTGGTTAGTAACTTTCAAGAGATCTTAAGGGGCTTCTTAACAAGCATTTCACAAAGATAAGATCAAACAAAAATAGTATCTTCACTCTGATATGGACATTTATTCAACATGAGCAAAGTTCAGAGGTGAAAGTCTAACACATTCCCCGAGCCTAGCTCTTGCCTCCCCTTCAGACCACGCCCCTTTCCTCCGCGTTACCATGACAATCCGAGCTGACGTCACAGACAGAGAAAACCCCACTATATATAAGCATTGAATGATCAGACTGTAACGCGGCTTGGATGCGTGTCCGGGTTGAACGACACGTCCAGCGGTAACCAAGGAAAAACTGCCCAGAAAGAAAAAAAAGGACTTTTAATTTGTTGTTTTTAAAAGAAATCTTGGATTTTTTGGGAAACCCAGGAGATCGTTTTTAATCCAAAGAACCAAAATGGGACGAGGAGTAAGTGTGAACGTGTTTGTCGTTTAATTATTTGAACGCTGTCTAGGAATTTCCATGTTCAAACAGGTTGTTTTAAAGTAACACCAAAACGTTCGATATTATCTAAAGAGTTCCAAATGGCTTCCCAGAGTGTGAGACTTCCGCAGTTCGAATATTCAAATGAGTTCGATTAAATGAATGAAATGTGCTTGATCTAAACCATATAAAGTATTTTTTTCTCGTCTAAAGCAACAGGTTTTAGGTCTGTGGCTTTAAAAGAGAGTAAAGTACCACTTTAAGACGTTCTTCTTTCAGTACAAAGATTTCAGGAATGTAGCAGACAAACTTCCTCCTCTATGGCCGCGATGTTGCACGGCCTGTTTGTCGAAGCAGACATTAGTCAGTCTCGTGATTTTTTACATTGCAGAACTAAACATGTATGTCTTAAGAAAATGGCTATGTGTGCCCCTGATGTTTAGCAGCTCTTAGAAAAGTCTTCAGCTCTTTCCCTTTACGACATTTCTAGGTTGGCCCGACAACGTGTTTCTGGCCGTGACGAAACCTCGAGATAAATTGTAACAATTTAACCGCGTAAAACTCGAAACGAACGACGCGCTTAGTTTAAATATTTGGTGTTCCACTTGGAGATACAGTGTAACTCATTGTTTCAACTTCCACTTAAAACGTTCTATTTGAACAAAACGTGCATTTAAAAATGTTACACTTTTATATTCAAACAAATAAAACGCTTAACCCGTACACCGAAAATCTCAATGCATCATTTAACCATAAAATATGTCTATTCACACAAGATTTCAACAGTTAACTCCTTTTTAGCACGAGCTACATTTTCAAACTACTCCATTTGAAAAGTTAAGCGTTTAAAAAAACTCTTAAATGATTTGCATAGTTTTACTATTTAAAGTAAAATCACGTAGTGAACGCTTTGACATGTCGATTTAATGGCGTGATCATGCAGGGATGTGTTGAAGTTCATGTTATGTTTCAGTAATGCTAAGTAAACCATGTCACATTTTAGGGTGTAGCCTGACAAGATAAAGTATTCTCGTGTTAGATGACTAGCTATCATTGCGTCTGTTTGTCATCTTTATCTCTGAGTGTAGAAGGCTGAGTAAATGTTTGACTTAAAATAAATGAGAAGACTGTAGAAACAAGTCTTTTGTTGGACATTAACCATAATTAAATTATATTCTAGAGCTGTAAAATATCTCATTAGTTGCATGACATGCTTAGAATTCTGTTTTCTTTCATTTCTAATTTCACGTTCAGTCATAGCCTTATGATTTGCTTCCTGTAGGGTTCATTAACTCCTCTAATATGATTCCAGTATGCAGTGGCATTGCATAACAGCTGAATACCACTCCCTAATGTGAGGCTCTGAGCACCAGTGTAAATGTAAATTATGCATTCAATCCCAGGGTACTTCATGTGATGGAGAGCAAACAGCCATCCGCATGTTTCATCTGGGTTTGGTGCATTGAGCTACGCCCCCAACCCCATCGAATCCCACCGCAATGGGGCAGATGTCTCGCCTCTGCAGACACAGGGTTGTGTTTGTGTACAAGAGACAAAAAGCATTTAATCTATTTTGCAATGTGGGTCATATTGAAATAAGAATGTAAATTGCATATATATATTTGCTAGTTTAAGCTTTTTAAAGTACTGTTAAGTTACCATGATGGTAGTGCCATATATGCCACCATGTTACCATATTCATATACATAGTATATAAACGATACTGTAAGGTATTGTTTCATACATAAATGTTAGTATACTGTGTGTTTTAGCTCCGGCTCCATCAGGTGTTGACCACAGCTGTGTACTCGCTCCCCCAAGTGTGTGTATATAGGCTAAGACTGTCGCTCCGTCTCCGAAGGGTTTAACATTCTTTCCATTCATCAGTCACTATGTGTTAGTGAGACCTTTTGTCATTGACAATCCCATCTGACAGAGGCTGACTAACCCTCCTCGCCGACCCCGACAGGCTGTCTCAGCGCCCCCTTACCTTTTTTGGTTGGTACTATGAGATAGTAACATGCATTAACCTCCATGCAAATGGAGAAAGAAATAACTTTGATGAATGCATTCTGACATTTTAAAAATACAGTGGGGCCCAAAATTCTCAGAGCACATTGTAAATCTGTGATTTGTCACTTTAAGAATTTTGAAAATATTAATATCTTTAGGTGACTAGTTAAGTGTAAGTAAATGAGTGTCATTGACCCTTTGGTCAAATTTTGTTCGTTAGAAACCAAGATGGTCATGTCTCAAATCATGCTGGAGAACATGATCATTAGGTGATGTTCTGAAGTTTAAATTTTTTTTTTTTTAATAATTTACCTTATTTGTCAGATTGGGTATTAAAATGCAAACTCTTGGACCCCACTGTACATTTTTGTTAATTTTATATCCATGCTCTTGAACTGAAATGAGCTTATAAAAAGCTGTAGTTTAGCACTAATTGAGTGGTGTGGAGGAGTTTGTACACCATGTTTTCTTTTCACCCTCCCCTGTTCATTCGCCACTTCTGAAACAAAGAGTGTTGGGTGTGACACGTGACTTAACCCATTCACGGGTCTAGAGGTGTGGCTCTGTTTCCAATGGCAACAGGGCAAAGTCCCAGTATGAGAGGGCTGATATGCTTGAGCGAACCGATTTTGGCTCCTGTGCAAGGTAAAAAAAAAATACTTGGAAGAATATTAACATGGTAGCATCCAAATAGAGCATTCTCTCACAAACGTGACCATTTATGAGTGGGTTCTGCCATGGTTGATTAATCTTTCACCCCCTGGCTCACTTTCTTTCAACCTTTTGACATTTTCCACACACACATGTGCAAGATGTGAAGGAGCTAATTTGCATATTAGATCTGATGACTAAGCATAAGCAGACGGGAAAGAGTGCTGAAGTAAGCTGTCATGTTCAGTCGAGCACTACAAGTGCTGAGTTCTTTGTTTGTGGCCACTTCCATCAGCTGTTGCTTTCATGTACAGAAAATATTTAGCCCAATGTACTTGCAGATTTATATCAGGACATGGATGGACCTGTGGAAAACAAATAAAGATTTCTTGCTGAGATAAATATCTTTGTAAGATGATCTGTGGTCATTAAAGCTGTTGAGAAATGGTTTTAGCCCATCAAAATGACACAATCTGTCAATTTTATGTTAATGGACTATGTTTATGATGTCACAAAAAACTGAGTGGTAGGTTAGATATTTTCTGAAACTGACTCTGTAACTATATACATACTGTGCACTTTTTTTCTTTTCAGTAAACTGAAAAATGTATAATTGCAGATTTATTTATTGACGTCATTTTTTTTTTTTAAAAGAGCATGTTGATTACTGAGCTGATTAAAATAACAATCAACTTGGTTCAAATGCAAACTAGCAATCCTATGCTTTATACTTTAGTGATTCATTTAACGGCTCATGTCCTTGCAGGACAATGAGTCACCTATTGTATTCATAGAATGCAGTTGTGATAAGAACTGTTGCTTAACAGTAGTAGAGGTCAATTGGTTAATTGCCCTTCAAGTTAAATGTTAATTACTACACATCCATTGGGATTGTGCAGTCTGCACGTGGTTGCCTCTTGCTAATATTTAACACATTTATATGCATCTCTTGCACACATACGTTAGATAATACCAGTTTCTTGTGCATTAACAAGTCTATTTTAAACTCAACACCCATCAATAAATGTTAGCAGTTAAAAATTAGTCTTGCATCACATACTTTTGTCATTTCTAAATTCACTTCACATATTACAGTTGTGAGCTGCATCCCTTTTAAGAAAAATACTAATGTTAGACAGTGCACAGGAGATTTAATGGTTGTTTTTGCTTGTTCCACCACAGGAAGGTCGAGAACAATATGAGCTGGCGGCCACCTCTGAGCAGGGGGGCAAAAAGCCAAAGCCCAAGGGTAAGAAAGAGAAGGATAAAGACATGGATGAACTTAAAAAAGAGGTGGATTTGGTGAGTCAGTTTAGTATTTTAAATACTTATTGGCAAACATATCAGTAGTGTTTGATGAGATGGTAAAATGTTCTTTTATGCACTGTTGTAGGACGATCACAAACTGTCCTTGGATGAACTCAATAGAAAGTATGGCACTGATTTAACCAAGGTAAATCTGATTCAGTACTGGATTTCAAATTAAAGATTTTTAAAGCGTAATGGCATAAAGGTCTCAGTCATTGTCTAACCCATGTCTTTCTGCAGGGATTGTCAGCCACTCGTGCAAAGGAGATCTTGGAACGTGATGGACCCAATGCTTTGACTCCACCTCCAACAACCCCAGAATGGGTCAAGTTCTGCAAGCAGCTCTTTGGAGGATTCTCAACTCTCCTGTGGATCGGAGCCATCCTTTGTTTTCTTGCCTACGGCATCCAGGCGGCCTCCGAGGAGGAACCTGCCAATGATAACGTAAGGAAAAATCCCTGTTTGTGTTTCTTAAGGGTATGCCTTTTAAGATCACGTTGTTGCTCTAGCAGTATCCCTAACATCTCCTCTGTTGTCCTGTGTAGTTGTATCTGGGTATTGTGCTCTCTGCTGTTGTGATGATCACTGGATGTTTCTCATACTATCAAGAGGCCAAGAGCTCCAAAATCATGGACTCTTTCAAGAACCTTGTCCCTCAGGTACTGACAATAATCCTTTCATATTATCAGGATATTTTTATTTTCTTTACTGATGTTAAGTGAATTTCTACTTTGTCACATAGCAAGCCTTGGTTATCCGTGATGGTGAGAAGAAGAATATCAATGCTGAAGAAGTTGTGATTGGAGATCTTGTGGAAGTCAAAGGTGGTGACAGAATTCCTGCTGATCTGCGCATCATTTCTGCTCATGGATGCAAAGTGAAGTACCGTTAAATCATGGTCAAATGTCTTCTCCATTGGCACGTTTCATCTCTACAAGGATTTACAAAAAATCTTGTCCTTTCCAGGTGGACAACTCCTCTCTCACTGGAGAATCTGAGCCCCAGAGTCGTACTCCTGACTTCTCCAATGAAAACCCACTTGAGACCAGGAACATCGCGTTCTTCTCTACCAACTGTGTTGAAGGTACAAAATCATGAAGACTTTTGGAAGTCAAATTTGTGTATGTTAAAAGTATCCATTTTAATTGGCATTTGTTTTGCTTATAGGTACTGCCAGAGGTGTCGTCATCAACACTGGTGACCGCACTGTCATGGGTCGTATCGCCACTCTTGCTTCTGGTCTTGAAGTTGGTCGCACTCCCATCTCTATTGAGATTGAGCACTTCATCCACATCATCACTGGTGTAGCTGTCTTCCTGGGCGTGTCCTTCTTTATCCTCTCTCTGATCCTTGGATACTCTTGGCTGGAGGCTGTCATCTTCCTTATTGGCATCATTGTCGCTAATGTGCCAGAGGGTCTCTTGGCTACTGTAACTGTAAGTGCCAGGATAATTGCAGTTGCATAATTGCAGAACACTAACAGTATGGATTAATTGTAATATCAAATATAGATAAACCTCATTCTTGTCATTTCCAGGTGTGTCTAACTCTGACCGCCAAACGAATGGCAAAGAAGAACTGCCTGGTGAAGAATCTGGAAGCCGTGGAGACTCTTGGCTCGACCTCCACCATCTGCTCTGACAAGACTGGAACTTTGACCCAGAACCGAATGACTGTCGCTCACATGTGGTTTGACAACCAGATTCACGAAGCAGACACCACAGAGAACCAGAGTGGAACCTCATTTGACAGGAGCTCTGCTACTTGGGCCGCCCTCGCACGTGTCGCCGGTCTGTGCAACCGTGCCGTCTTCCTTGCTGAGCAAGAAAATATCCCAATTCTTAAGGTGTGTGTTGATACTTTGAAGGTCTGTCAAAAGATTTTCCCATCTGACAAAGTCGTTTTGGTTGTTACTGATGCCATTGGACAGTTGTTTACTATTTGCTAGCCCTGTTTGTCTGCTTGTGCTTAGTTCTGCTGTCTGCCTCCAGGGATTGATTTAGCCCCTTGAGCTTTCTTCTGCTTTTGACTGGAACACAGTGTTTTCTTGTAAACGCCCTCCAATTTATGCCAATTCTGACTCATTCTGTAATGAGACTAATTTGTTGGACTTTTATCTCAAATTAAACAGCACACTTTTCCTTGCCTTGCATTTTCTGGAACATCCAAGCAGTCTTTCTTAACATTCAAAAGACTGTTCCTTGTTCTCACGCTTTACTGTTTCCTCTCACAGAGAGACGTGGCTGGTGATGCCTCAGAATCTGCCCTGCTGAAGTGTATCGAGCTCTGCTGTGGATCAGTGAAAGAGATGAGAGAAAAATACAACAAGATTGCCGAGATCCCATTCAACTCTACCAACAAATACCAGGTAAAACCATCTCCTGCTTGGGGCAAGTCTTTGGAGGAATTTAAGATGTCTAACGCCTTCTGTCTATGGACCTTTTTAGCTCTCCATCCATAAGAACATCAATACCAATAAAACTGAAACCAATCACCTGCTGGTAATGAAAGGTGCTCCTGAGAGGATTCTGGACAGGTGCACCTCTATTTTGATCCAAGGAAAAGAGCAGCCACTTGATGATGAGATGAGGGACGCCTTCCAGAATGCATACTTGGAACTTGGTGGCCTTGGAGAAAGAGTACTTGGTAATTTAGCAATTTTTCAATGGCGTTTCTAACCAGTTAGCATACCACTGAACCGCTCATGGTAAAATACCAGATACTCAAAATAGACTTTAGGAATGTTAAGGGGTTAAACGATGCATGTCCATTCTACGCTTTCCTTCAACGTGTTGATTCTCCACAGGATTCTGCCACTTCAACCTTCCTGATGAACAGTTTCCTGAGGACTTCCAGTTTGATACAGAGGAGGTGAACTTCCCCACTGAGAATCTGTGCTTCATTGGCCTTATGTCCATGATTGATCCTCCTCGTGCTGCTGTACCAGATGCTGTGGGCAAATGTAGGAGCGCTGGAATAAAGGTATGTCATAATCATTGCAAAGGACTGCTTGTTGTCTTCAAGAAACAACCAGAAACATCTTGATTTTGAATACAAAATCACTCTTCTAGGTTATCATGGTTACTGGTGATCATCCAATCACAGCCAAGGCCATTGCCAAGGGAGTGGGTATCATCTCTGAGGGCAACGAGACCGTTGAAGACATTGCTGCTCGTTTGAACATTCCTATTAATGAAGTCAACCCAAGGTAACGGGCTCCTCCTGGATTTGCATGGTGTTGTCTGGATATTTATTGCGTTTAGTTTTTCATCCCATTTAATGATCTTTGAAGGGATGCCAAGGCTTGTGTGATCCATGGAGGTGACCTGAAGGATCTGAGCCCTGAGCAATTAGATGACATCTTGAAGTACCACACAGAAATTGTGTTTGCCAGAACATCTCCTCAGCAGAAGCTGATTATTGTTGAAGGCTGCCAGAGACAGGTTAGTCGTCTTTACGATCTCAGATCAATCAAGTCTTCACCAGGTTGCTTTGATAAGATAAGAGGTAAATACTTGGCCTGGCTAGTGCAACTTGACCAGTTTCCAGCGTCAAGTAACTTCTGCTCAGACTTAACATATTTGAAGTTTAATTTAAAGCTACGAGAAGCAGGATTTTGGATCAATGAGATTTAACAGTTGGCACAATTAACCAGCTTGACACAGCAGTAAAAATGATTGACAAAATGGCTTGTTGCAGTCGTAGTTGGTTAGGACAAGAACTTGATTAAGATTATTTTGTGTTTGTCTACAGGGTGCCATTGTAGCCGTAACCGGTGATGGTGTCAATGATTCTCCTGCTCTGAAGAAGGCTGACATTGGTGTAGCTATGGGTATTGCTGGATCTGATGTTTCCAAACAGGCTGCTGACATGATCCTTCTGGACGACAACTTTGCCTCAATTGTCACTGGAGTAGAAGAAGGTATGAGATGTTATTGGGAACTTAATTGACTCAAGAATTATAAAGGTTTCTTTGGGGCTCACTCAACCGAGACTTCTCAAATGTGTAGGCCGTCTGATCTTTGACAACTTGAAGAAGTCCATTGCCTACACCCTGACCAGTAACATCCCTGAGATCACCCCCTTCCTCTTCTTCATCATTGCCAACATCCCTCTTCCTTTGGGTACTGTCACCATTCTCTGCATTGACCTGGGAACAGACATGGTAAGCACCACACTTGACTAGTATCTCTTTGATTGGTCAGCCAAATCACATTCTTGCATAAATGGCATTATCCTCTTATCTTAAGGTTCCTGCCATTTCATTGGCCTATGAAGCTGCTGAGAGTGACATCATGAAGCGTCAACCCAGAAACCCCAAGACTGACAAACTTGTAAATGAGAGACTCATTAGCATAGCCTACGGTCAGATTGGTAAGAGTTCATACTGCATTAGTATAAACGATCATCTTGCGCAGTCCGTTTTCTCTACCACCCTGGTGCAAAGTAGTTGGATGATTGAATCTCCTTGCTTCTGCTTTCTCCACAGGTATGATTCAAGCTCTGGCCGGGTTCTTCACATATTTTGTCATCTTAGCTGAAAATGGCTTCCTGCCATCGTCATTGCTGGGCATTCGAGTGTTATGGGATGACAAATACGTAAACGACCTGGAGGACAGTTATGGCCAGCAATGGGTGAGTGTTTTCAATCATCCAATGGCCATCCAGTCATTCCATTTTTCCACAGTCTTATCTGAATCTCATGTTCTTGGCCATCTTAGACGTACGAGCAGAGGAAGATTGTAGAGTTCACATGCCACACAGCCTTCTTCACCAGTATTGTAATAGTACAGTGGGCTGATTTGATCATCTGCAAGACCAGAAGAAACTCAGTCTTCCAGCAAGGAATGAAGTTAGTAGACGGCCAATAATATGTCCTAATTTGAATTGCTCAAAATGGATTTAAAGTCTTACATGACTGCTGTTCTTGGCAGGAATAAGATTCTCATCTTTGGACTGTTTGAAGAAACAGCTCTTGCAGCTTTCCTGTCCTACTGCCCTGGCATGGATGTTGCCCTCAGAATGTACCCATTGAAGTAAGTCTTGCACCATTTTGGGGTCGTTCAAGAAACAAGCTGAACATGTTTTGGTGTAAATCATTCATAATGGGATTTTTTTTTTTTTTTTTTTTTTTTTAAATGTAAGAATAGTTTTATAGGTTTTTTTTTCTTTGCATCACATGCAAACACATTATGCAACATATATATATATTATGTAAAACCTTTGTCATTTATGCCATAGTGGCTTTACGGTTTTATTTGTGAAATTCTTTGTTGCATTAATTTACTTACTAATATTTTCTGTGCAAGTCCCAAAACTCTTGTTTTGTGATTGACACTCAATGTTAAATGAATTTTCAGAGCAATATGTATTTTGCTGAGATAATTTATTGTTGAAGTAATAAATATCAAACAGCTATAGTCTAGAACAGGTGTGATTTGTAATTTCGGTACGTTTTCTTCTCCAGACCAAACTGGTGGTTCTGCGCCTTCCCCTACTCACTCCTCATCTTTATTTATGATGAAATTAGAAAACTTATCATCCGACGCAGCCCAGGAGGTAAGAGAATATTTAATCGCACCATGCCTTATATCAACGGAGATCATTTTTATTTACATAATGATGGTAAATCTTGTTTTCAAAAACCTAGTATTTTTAATAATTTGAAGATTTCTATTCAATCCATATTGGATGGATTTTTTTTTCACGTTGCAATGCATTCTGGGATTGTATTCTCAGTGAAGAATATATGTGAAAGAAGCCAGTGTTTGATTTTTAAATGCTGCCTAGATAAATATCTCACTAGGTTTTCAGTTCAGTTAATTGAACTTGATGCATTTACAAGAACAGGATATACAGAGTTTACATGCATGCAATTGTCCTGCTGAGCTAATTTGAGTTTTATATTTTTGTCATAGGTTGGGTGGAGAGGGAGACCTACTATTAAAGCATCCAGTCTGCATCACACAAGTTTATTTGCATGGTTGTCTCGCTGCTCGGAATTTTAACCTCCGTAATTTGGATGTTTTTATATAGGGAATGCTTGATACAAACACTGAGATCGTGAACCAAGACATTGCGTGCCTTGTTTCCGAAGCCGGACCAATTTTATACATGTTTTTAAAAGTGTAATATAAAAATAAACTTGCAGTCAGGTCCCACATTTGTGTCATTTCCTTCATTTTCATTTATAAGTTTTGGTTTTATTTGGAAAGTGCTCGGTGCTTGAGTGCATGCCCAGAATGCCCCTGTTTGTCTGGTAATCTTGGTGCTTTTCCTTTTTATATGTAACCCTTACAAAAATGTACCATGATAACCATAGTTTCCACCAAAATATCATTGCTGAGGCATTTGTTACTGCTGTAAAAGCAAAAAATGTATGGAAATTCATTAAAGTAATGCAAGATGTTTTCAGAAAACCCAATAATAAATAGTCATAGTAACTGTGATGTTTGGCGAAAAAATATGACGTGGTTAACATGGTAAATTATTATTATTACTCTAACGGAGAATGCATAAGTCTGTGCATGAGTGTTAAAAATGGCGGGAAAGAAACTCTTGCCTTGTTTCTGCAAAACTCCTGCAATTTCAACAGCCTCAGCTACTGAAAAATAACATGAAAAATGAATCATTTTACAGTGCAATATCCTTCTCAATGAGAGTGGGTGCGTTTTAAATGGGTTTGGAAAGTGTAATCCAGGTCTCATGCCTGGAGGAGACCGGAGATCTACTTCTCTCCACCCACTCTACTGAGATCTGGCACGAAAACACATCCAACAAGGTTTCAGTCAAAGTATTGTGAGTCAGAATCACCAGAGAGAGCAAGGAAAGGGATCATAAAAATCAACTAATTCAGTTTTTCACTTTATTAATGACTGATGGCAAAAATTAAAACCAAAAAGTCTGATAATTAATATATTTGTAGAACCAGTTTTTGCTTTCAACACAATATCTAAATAGATCTGATCATGTACTACAATAAAAACAATATGAATTATGAATATCATAATTATCACTATCATTATTTGATCATCTAAATAGTCATGCATTTAATTTCTCTTTTGGAGGACTATG
Organism: Chanodichthys erythropterus; assembly: GCF_024489055.1. Classification (NCBI taxonomy): domain Eukaryota; kingdom Metazoa; phylum Chordata; class Actinopteri; order Cypriniformes; family Xenocyprididae; genus Chanodichthys; species Chanodichthys erythropterus. Next base: position 2,826,037 of record NC_090232.1, read on the forward strand.
TCTAACTGTAATTTTGCATGTTATGTAAAAGCTGAGACATGCATGTAATGCATTAAATTATTTACCTGGTCTGTCTTGTTTTATTCTGATGAGAACAGTGTTGTAGTCTATTTTCTTCAGAGATTGATGACTTAATATTGAAGAACCGATCAAGTAGATAAGTAAATATCAGTCAAACCAATTATCAGTGCATATATTATTTGATTTCTGCACACAAGTATTCTTAAACACCTCTTGAATAATTTGGAGCAAGTAGCATGAGTCTTCCACTTCATGTATTACCTTCCCTTGTTCTCTCTTTGCTTTTGACTGAGTGAGCTTTATCTTTGGATGATGGCTCCGGGTTAACAGCTCGATCTCCCTGAGGTGCATATCTGTTTCCCAGGGAAATTTGGCTGGGGGCCATGCCGGGAGAATACAGTCGGGTGGGGTTGAGACTGAAGAGGGATTGTGTAGTTCAAGCCTGGATGAGCTTGAATCTATTTTGGTCTTTTTCTGTTGAGTGATCATGCACTGCTTTTTCTGTCTCTTAAATGAGGCTGTTGAAACTGCATTTCCCATTTTATTTGGGTTCATAGGATGCCGGTTGATAGTTTAATTACCCGCAATTCGATCGCAGGTTATTCCACTGCCGTTTCATGAAATTATGCAAGCAGTGCCATTAAACTCAATAGTATTCGTTCTCTGTGTATTGAAGTATCCGCTCCACCTGCTGAGAAAAGCTCAGTTTTGCTTTTTCCTGAGACGCAAGGTTATAACAAGCCGTTTGACCTTTTTCATTCAACTTTTCCACCGATTGCATAACGTACGAAGTCTGAGTTGAGGCACGAGGACATTTTTTAAACTATCATATGTTCCGTTCACTCCTTTTCAAGACAAAGTTGTTCATCAACCACCAAAAAGGGTGAATGGCGTGAAATTATCTGGGACTTTTAGCCCAAAATCAAAAGAAATAATAGCTTTCATAAAGAAAGTCCTAATTTTAGGACCAATTATTGTGCAAGTATTTGCATTCACCTAATGGAAGAACTTACTGCAATGTACTGCAATATTTTATGTTATTAAAATCAGCATAAGTACAATACAATCTTAATGGACCAACCATTTGTACATGATGTAATATTGTTAATGTATTCCCTGATTTACCTACCTATTCAACATTGTGCTTTTTATTAATGAATCATTCCCATTGTTCCGAATCAATCAATGGAAGGGTACTAGTGAAGCATTCTCTAGGGTTTTCGTCTAGTGAGGGGTCAGGGCGAGGTCAGTCCAGATTTGCGGAAACAAGAATGAATCCAATTTTTCAGGAGAGGGAGAACTGCATAACAAAGGCGAGGGGAGAATTGTGTTCAGTTTATACAAACCACATTGTGTTGCTGCATGATTTTTGCATGACTTTCACATGACTATGCATTTAAAAACAAGGTTATTCTCCAATGTGTTTGGTCTGTTATGGAGAGAAAACCATTTGGGAAAGACTGCAAATAAACTCTTCAAAGCAACAAAGACATCAGCTTTAGTGTTTGATGCACCCTCAACAGTGGACAGACATGCATGTGCAAATTATATAAATTCTGAACCATTCTGGATACAAAAATCAAATGGAAAAACTTGAGCTTGTTGATCATTTTAGCCAATTGATACATGTTGTATATGCAGAACCTAAATGTGACTGTATGAGAATGAAGACTGTTATGATGAAACCAATAAAGCAGACTTTTTATCATGTGTCTTGGCTGTTTCTGAGCGTGTGTGTGTGTGTGTGTGTGGACAATAAACAAGGGCCCTGGAGTCTCGTGCATAGTCAGTTTGCTAATGCACCTTCCCCACTAACTTCTACTGAGAGCCTTAATGGAGCGTGTCAAAGCCTGGGTTTAGTTTCAGGCACATCTTAAATAACAGAGTCAGTAAACAAGAGCTATTCTGAATAGATATGACACCACAAAACAGATTTATCTGGGTGAATATGCAAGAATGTCAGGCCATAAAGAACTTCATATGCATCTAAATGAAATAAAGTCACAAAATTGCCTTATTGGTTCAAGTGAAAAGAAACTCTGTGCTGTTCTGGTTTCCCTCAATGTAAGTCTGGGATGTTTCCACCAACAAGTGCATATGGAAAAAACGATAAACTTGCTGTCATGACTATAAAAAACACACACCATGGATCCAAATGATGATTACAGGGCAGTGTTGTTTTCAAGTTCCCTTTCCATTCATCAAACACGCTCCTTAACATGCATTCTCCTCAAGGAAATGAGTGTCGGTCGCAACAGGGCTTAAACAAGATCTATGAAACTGTTTCTCTTTGATAAAGTGAAGCAAAGACAAAAATCCATCCAAAGCGTCCAGCTGCAGTACTTCATCATACTTCTCTTTAACCATGCCATTTTGAGCAAGGACTAGGCAAAGCCTCTATTGAAACGATCAGTCATCTGTCCCAAAAGAGCCACGTGTGTGAGGAAAGAGGCGTTTAATCAATATCTCCACAAACCATCTCTTGTGAGACATCAGTGATGTGATTCAGACAGTGAAAATGCTTACAATATCATAAGGCAAGTCCAAAATATTGAGGGTAAGACTAATATCAACCTTCTAAAGCAGAGATGAGCTGCAGTTTCAGGCTCTTCCTGTCAATGAGGAGGAAAGAGTCTTGATTTAATTAGAGTGGTCTTGTTCCAGTACTAATTACCAAGCCCACACATCCCATTTGAATTTCCAATGAGCGCTTTCTTTCATGTGAAGGAGTCAATTTAATTCCACACAAACACACACAGGCACTTAAGAATGATGTTTCCTCTGCACACATTAGCTATGTTTTAATACCGCACAAAATTAGACACTGACTGCTATATATAAACACGCCATTCAAATCGCTCGGGTAATATTTTACTCCAAAATCAAAAGAAAGAAATGATAAATTATATGCATGACATTTAAGCCATTCTCTTCTTTTTCTTTATGCAAAATTAATTTTGGGTGGGGGGGTGACATATAATCTTTTGTGAAATTCACCTGGCAGACAAAAATACTAGCCACAAACCCTGGAAGCGAAGTTTTCTTTATCAAGACATTTGAATATTTAATTCACTAGCACATTTACTTTGCTAATTTCTCCCACTGAAGGACCCGCTGAGGCAAATCAAAAGCCTGATGGCTCAGTCTTTGTAATTTGGCCAAGTGCAATTTCTGAGAAACCCTCTTAAGGCTCTCTTGGAATCGGTTTTCATCCTGCAATTGAAAATGAAATGTGATTTTAGGCCCATTTCCAGTGGCTGCAGGGGGTAGTGAAGCAGAGAGATGGAATCTGAGGGCTTGGAAGTTCATGATGGACACTTGACTTTCATTTTCCAAAAATTATATAGGCAGCATCCTTGCTTAAGTGATATGAAACACTCTACAGCAACTCCACTTGATGCACAAATAGCATTAGACATACATTTGCTGCATTAAATACTCAGATTTTGCAGAAAATATAAAATACTTGAATACAGAAGGCAGTCTGGTGGAAGCTAGATATTTTACTGTATATTCTACTCTATAACTAAATATGTTTAGGATAGATGGATGTGGATGGAAGCACTTTCTTCAGCTTTATACTTGTTGGTATTGTTCACTGCCATTATAAAGCTCGGATGCGGCAGGATATTTATTAATATATCTCCGATTGTGTTCATCAGAAAGGTGGCTTGAGGGTGAGCAAAGCTTGGGGTATTTTTAATTTGAAAGTGAACTACACTAAAAAAAAGATATTTTGATGCTGTTCAGTTTATTTAAAAAAATTATTTTGATTCAGCACCATTGTATCAGGGTTTTGGTTTAAATGTGATTGATTCATGTTAAATTGACTTGAAACGATTACTCTTTGACTTAACTTGATGTTTTCATATTGGAATAACATGTTTAAATCAAGTAAACCCAACCAGGACTCAATCAAACAGGATTTTCCCTTCCCATTATGCTTTCCAAAGGGGCTGAACTAGGAGTGTAAATGTTGAAATAAAGTTATTTTAAGCAGTTTTAGGAAGATGAGAAAATGGAAAGACTTTTTAATGTTTACTGTTCTATTATGTTGGTATTTAAAAGTTTCTGTTAATTAATAGTTTTAGGGTTACCACTGTGGTGAATTGTTGCACTTGTGCTTGGGTTGAGGACCTGCTAACAAACGTCCAATTAAAGTAATCTCTGTAGTAGTGCTCTGGGTTGCATTTCCCAAAAGCATTGTAAGCCTATGTTGATTGTAAAACCATTGCCACCAATGGACTTATGATCAAATTAGATTTTACAATGTTTTTGGTTAAGGCAGTTTAGGATGAATCCAGTATCACATCTAGATTTCTAACACAGAACATCACAAAAGTTATATAAATCACAAAATTAAACAAGAAGAATTAATTGTAAAAACAATTTATTTTTTATTTATTTATTTATTGCTTTTTATTTATTTTCCAAAACATTGCAAATTAGTTGGGCTGACACTATTAAATTAATCTCTGCCCAACCATAGTAAATAAGTTGAATCAACCTTAATAAATTAAGTTGACCCAACGTAAGTACATTAAATTGGAATAACAGAATTGTATAATGCTGAAATAAAGCAACTTAATCATGTGGAAATCCTTTCCATGATTTTTTTATGTTCGTTCAAAGAGTTATTTTTTTTAGTGTAATCCTTTAAAAGCACAGCGCTGCTTTGTGTAACCATTGTATTTCTGCCTTCACATAAGCGCCACCTACTGTCCGAGAGTGAATTTGCATTTTCATTCAATCCATCTGCCATTTTTTGTTGTCCAATTATATTGCCCTATATAACATACATACATAATCGTTTATTAGACTGAAATGTTTGGTTTGCAACTTTAAACTTTTGCCAAAACATATGCTATTAATTTAACTGTTTTAATTATATGTTTACAGTCATTTTACAGTTTAGAATGTAATCATGGATGTAAGTGTTGTTTCAAAAACACAATTGCTACCTAAACACCAGTTCTTTTCTAATATTAGAATTTTCCAAAATTATTTCAACTGCTCATTTAAGACATTTTTTGAAGAAAAAAAGGTTTGCAGGTCAGCTCCATGCATGCAATACTGTGTTCAGATTTTTGCAAGGCTTAAATCTGTTCATCACAATTATTTATTCTGGGTGATAAAATTAGCTTATTTAAGCCAGGATTGCTCTTCTTGTTCTGACAGTCTCCGATCTTTGCTTCAGGCTAGTTTTAAACTCATGACCCTTTGAAATGAACGTGGGCAATAAAGCCAGAGCACAAATCAGTGCTGTACTCAACTTTATCTGAAATCTTTGGTATGAAAATGGTCCATGATGCATAGCAGAAAAGAAAAAATGACCACATTTGTGTCTATTTGATCTGCTAAGGTGTAATTTACACTTAAATTAATATAAATTCATTAAGAGTTATGAAAGAACAACCTCACTCCAATAACTTTTTCCTCTGGTTGCTTTTGTTGTGAAGACAACACACACAAAAAAGTAAACTCAACAGAACTTCAGCAAGTTGCATCTCTGGAGAAAAATGTAAAACACAAGCTCTGCGATGATAGTCTGTGTATTTAATTATTGCTTCATTCTGAAACACCTGGTGACCATTTTTCACACAGTCCCCAGATTCATAAATCTAATCCAAATCAAGGTAAAGTGACATGTGGGCTCTGTTAATTGATCAAGAGCCGACATGAGAATGATTTACCATGCAAATGCACACTGAAAATGATTGAATAGAGAAGTGAATCTTTTTTCTTCTTGTGTTTCTGGTGTTGTCAGAGCTTAAGGGACGATTCTGTGGTACAGAGTATCAGTGCACATGAATAATACATGAGGCAATGTGTGGCACTGATATTTTATTAAAATATCCCCAGCCTTGCATGTGAGGAGAGACAAACAGCCGGAGCTCTGACAAACACGCCGCACACAAAAACGCACGCAAACAGAGAGAGACAATGAAGGATGGATGCATGTGAATATTGGCTGATAATGGCAGAGGAGTGATGCAGTAGGCAGGTATAGGTGTCCCCTGCGGCTATATGTTCATTTCTCACAGACAAAAAGGGAGGCAGATGCTAAGAGCTTGAGATACACAACAGATGCCACGTTTCAGCTCTGACAAACTGTGAAGCTTTAGCAATATCAGGTGAGAATGGAGGAGAATGGTCACCTGAGGCCGTTGTATTGTGTATGATTTTACTGTGAGGTTCTGTGAGAAGACAAGAGGAGAAAGCTGGGATGTTCTAAGTGGTTCCTAGGGTGTTTCTTAGTGGTTGCTATGCAGTTACTATGGTGATATTGGTGGTGTCTGAGATATTGATGGGTAGGGGTTGGGTTTTGCTAGGTGGTTGCTAAATGGTTGCTATGATGTTTTGGATGGTTTCTATGGCGGTTGGGTCATGCTAGGTTGTTGCTGTTTGATAGGTGGTTGTTAAGATGTTTTGCTATGGGGTTTCTATGGTTTTTTGAGTGGTTGCTAGGGTATTGCTAGGTTGTTGGGCATTGCTAGATGGTTTCTATGGTGTTTTGGGTAGTTGCTAGGGTGTTGATAGGTAGGTGATTGTTATGATGTTTTTGGTGATTTCTAGAATGTTGCAAGGCTGTTGTACATTGCTAGGGGTTTCTATGGTGGTTATGATTTTTTTGGTGGTTTCTATGATGTTACTAGATGGTTGGGCATTGCTAGGTAGTTTCTAGGATGTTGTGGATGATTGCTAGGTGGTTTATGATGATGGCTGGACATTTCTAGATGGTTTCTATGGAGTTCTGGGTGATTGCTAGGGTGTTGCTAGGTGGTTACGATGGTGTTTTGGGTGGTTTCTAGGACGTCACTAGATGGTTTGGCATTGCTAGATGGTTTCTGGGGTGTTTTGGGTAGTTGCTAGGTGATTATGATGATGCTTTGGGTGGTTTATAGGATGTTACTAGATGTCTGGGCATTGCTAGGTGGTTTCCAGGGTGTTTTGGATGGTTGATATGTGGTTGTGATGATGTTTTACATTTACTATTGTGATATGAGTGGTATCTGAGATATTGATAGGTAGCAGTTGGGCATTGCTAAGTGTTTGCTAAATGGTTGTTATGTTTCTATGATGTTGCTAGGCAGTTGAGTAATGCTAGGTTGTGGCTGTTTGATAGGTGGTTTTTAAGATGTTTTAGGTGGTTTCTAGGATGTTGCTAGTCAGTTGTACATTGCTAGGGGTTTTCTATGGTGTTTTGAGTGGTTGCTGGGGTGTTGCTAGGTGATCGTTATGATGTTTTGGGTGGTTTCTAGGATGTTACTGGATGGTTGGGCATTGCTTGGTGGCTTCTAGGGTGTTTTGGGTGGTTGCTAGTTGGTTGTTATGATGTTTTGGATGGTTTCTAGAATGTTATTAGATGGTTGGGCATTGCTAGGTGGTTTCTAGGGTGTTTTGGATGGTTACTAGGTGGTTGTGATGTTTTGGTGGTTACTTTCTAGGATGTTGCTAGGAGGTTGTGATGATATTTTGGGAGTTTTATAGGATGGTCATTGCTATGTGGTTTCTAGTGTGTTTTGGGTGGTTGCTAGTTGGTTGTTATGATGTTTTAGGTGCTTACTTTCTACAATGTTGCTATGAGGTTGGGCATTTCTAGATGGTTTCTATGGTGTTTTGGGTGGTTGCTAGGTGATTTGTTATTATGTTTTAGGTAGTTCCTAGAATGTTAACAGATGGTTGGGCATTACTAGGTGGCTCCTAGAGTGTTTTGGGTGGTTGCTAGGGTGTTGCTAGGTTATTGTTATGATGTTTTGGGTGGTTTCTAGGATGTTACTAGGCATTACTAGTAGTAGTAGCTAGGAATAATTCATGTCTGTAGCATAAACAATGTTATGTGAGTTTTGAGTTTTAGTTTTAATAACTTTACTAATACTTTTAATAATTTGTGTTGGGGTCAAATTGACACCCCATTGGTTTCCATGAATTTTGCCAAAATAATCTAACACTAAAGAATCATATAAAAACAGGAACCCTGTTGTAGCTTGTCAGAGAGTAAAAAATATAAAAATGTTAGAAATTTTCTATTTCTAAAATGTATAATTTCTATTGTGTTAGTGTTCAATGTGACCCTCATATTTTTGTTCATAATTAGCTGTACAGACACAAAATTAAACAACAAAAAAATTATATATATTTTTTTATCATTACTACTTGTAGTGACTCTTTGCACACTGAGGTGCAAATAACTACAAATAAGTACATTATAAAAAAAATCAAAAATATTCTTTCACAGATTTTGAAAGCAAATTCTTGTTGGATGATTCAGAAGATGAGTCTTTTTTTCTGGAGTCTTACAATTCATACGTTCTCATATATTTTTATATTTTAGTATTTGACAAGCTACAATAAAGGTATTCTGTTTTTTATCTGACTTTAGTCTTTCCAAACCATATGTATGTGTTACAACATTGCAAGTGCATTCATAACCCTAAATGAGAAAACTCACAAAATGTAAAGAAATAGTTTAAAGTGTTTTCTCAAACACTAAGTATGAGAAATAAGAATTGTAATGCTTCAGTTTTCAAAGCAAAAAATCTAACACATCTTTCTTTACTCTCATGTATTCCGGCTTCCAATTTACTGTTCTGTGAATGTTTTTTCCTGTAGCTTACGTGAGACACACGGACGTCGCCTTTGATCATGCCTTTGAGAATCACCCCTTCAGTTTGTATTCAGTAATTATCCCACACACCATCTGCCGCCCAACATATGACAAGGTGTTGGGAATATCTTGGCCAAACCATGAGACTGGAGTGGAGAAATATTTTCACATTCCAGAGAGCGGCTATTTTTAGGCTGATCATCCCCCTGGGGAAGCTTGTGGGGCTTCAGCTCTGTAGGTCGGATATGATTAGAATCGAATGAGCAGCCCACACGAGACCACACACATACACAAACACATGTGCCTGTGTTTTTTTTTTTTTTTCCCATTCAGTTTGGAATAATTAAGATTTTTGAGTGTTTTTTTTATATATTTTTTTTTATTTGATTAAAAATACAGTAAAAAGAGTAATATTGTGAAATATTATCACAACTTCAAATGCGTTTTCTATCAAAGCTCAGTTTACTCCAGTCTTCAGTGTCGCATGATCCTTCAGAAGTCAATTGTTTTGCAACAGTATAAATGTCTTTACTGTCACTTTTGATCAATTTAATGCATCCTTGTGCAATAAAAATATCAATTTAAAAGTAAGCACCATTAATTAAATGTTTATCTCAGTGCATTTAATTCCATTCAAGCTAACAAGACTAAAAAGTACAGCAGCACTAAAAGCCACAGCTTTGCATCCTAATAGTCCTCTAAACCCCAGATTTGCCAGGCCAAAGCATATGCGCTCTGATTTTGTGTTCCCTGCCCTATGGCTGCGAGTGAGTCACTGGCATTAAGCCTGGCATCTCCGCAGGAGCCGAACGGCGGGTACTAGCGTGCACCGGACCATTCCTGTCAACACCCGCCCACAAATCCATCATGCCACACGAACGGCTTGCAGATATTGGGTCAAGGTGCCTGGAACATGTGCCTGCCCAACCCGTTGAGTACGGATTCACAATGATCCTTGAATTAATATCGAATTCGTTCCATAATACATTAGTCTACACAAGAGTGGAAATGATTTGCATAGTGTGAAATTTGAAATGTTATGCTCTTTTCAGCAGTATTCAAAAGGAGGTGATTATACTCATGGCCTTGGGAATAGAAAAGAAAGACAAAGAAGTGTGAATGAATTGCGCTGGTTAATATGATCATCCAGCAGGAGGGATTTTGTCGAGTTCTATTAAATCCTGTTTATTGTGTCCGATTAGACAGACATAATTCCGTAATTCACCAGCTGTGCATTCAAATGCTTTTCTTTAAATGTTGTTGTTTATCATCAGTTGGTTTATTAAGTTTTTCTCTGCAGGGTGGATCATTAATCGTAATATTGCAATCCGTGTTGTGCATGTGCCGGGAACCATCACGTGTTCCAGCTGGAAATGGAACAATCTAGGATAATACTCTTTGGTTTCATCAACGTCCCTCCCTCCATAAACACTAGGGTTTTCCTGCATCACTGCTACTGTCATGAAAATGTTGTGTCAATATTATGAGAATGTTGTGATCTGTCAGGACTGTCATTATACCACCAACCCATGTATTATACACTGTTGTTCTGCTTTTGTACAGTAGATATCTCTTGCAGTTATGCAAGTAAAAGTTACCCACCCACCCATATGTTGACTACAGGATAACTGAGATGGATGTTCCTAGATGTTAATGTGTTATATCTCATTAAAGGAACTGTTCACCAGATGTTTCATTAAAACTGTGATATTAAAACAAATACACACACTACTAAGAAACAGCGATGCCAATGAATAATTCGTTTGAGTCAGTTCTTTTCATTGAACTGGCCAAAACGGTCTGAATCGATTGAACTGACACTTTCGAACAGTGACGGAAATGCAGGAAGTATTCATATGGTGTTCAGATGGTATGTCCAAAGATTTCTGCATTTTCCTGTGCGATGGAGGAGTTCTGCATTGACAGGGCACTTATTTGGAGAGCGAGATAATGCACCTCCATTTTTCCTGCATCTGTTTTGAAAGTCTCATCACATACATTGGTACGCCTACATCGTTACCAAAGCAACCCATGCAGATTGGTTGGTTATGTCTGGACAAACAAATCTTATTTGATCACTCACAATTAATAGCGCATACAGTCTGACTGAAAAGTTGATTTGAGCAAAAATCTGTTTTTCCTGAAGTTTTGAAAATAGCCTTAGAACACCGTGGTGCGTTTTCGCTGTTTCATCTGTAATGTAAATGCTGCTGCATTTTTTATGTGCCGTGTCAAGTTAAAAAAATAACTGTTAAAAACACATCGCAAAACACCGTTATGTGTATCTTTGCACCACATCTTACATTTGTAATGCAAGAATGCCTTTGGTCTGAAGACTTAATAGAAATACAAAGTTCTGTCATGAAACACTAGATGTCACAGGCTGATAGGTTCTTAACTTGATCTGCTTGAAATCACATCATTCTCTATAGGGTACAGCTGTTTAGTATCCAATAAGCTCGCTGCTCAACCTTCAAATAGTTGGTCAGCATTTGCAGCATGCTTTCAGAAACCCTCCACCTTCCCCAGCTCCACCTGTATAGATCTGCTACAAGTAATTCATGTATGCTATATAAAGCAGCAGCATGTCTTACTTGCTCACAGCAGCGTGCTGTGTATATATTGGCAGTAGCAAGTCCCTTACACGCTCTGCAACAGCAGCAACAATAATCAACAGCAATAACCAGCAATAATAAGGACTTTTGTGTGTGTGTGTGTGTGTGTGTGTGTGTGTTGGTTTTGAAGTGTCTTTGTGTGAAACTTTGTGTGCTGCCAATTTGGCCAGGACTCCCTGGTAGAAGAGATTTTTATCTCAATGGGATTATTCCTGGTAAAATAAGGGATAAAAAAAAAACAAAAAAACAGCAGCAATAACCAGCAGAAACAATAACCAGCAACAGCAGCAACAATAACAGCCGCACCAGCAGCAGCAATAACCAACAGCAGCAGCAGCAACAATAATCATCATCAGCAGCAATAACCAACAGCAGCAGCAATAACACCAGTAGCAGTAACTAAAAGCAACAGCAGTAATAATCAACAGCAGCTGCAATAATCAACAGCAGCAGCAATAATAATTAACAGCAGCAGCAATAACCAACATCAGCAGCAGCAATAACCAACATCAGCAGCAGCAATAACCAACAGCAGCAGCAGCAATAACCAACAGCAGCAGCAGCAGCAATAACCAACATCAGCAGCAGCAGAAATAACCAACAGCAGCAGCAGCAGCAATAACCAACAACAGCAGCAGTAACCAGCAGCAGCAGCAATAATCAACAGCAGCAGCAGCAATAATCAAACGCAGCAGCAATAATCAACAGCAGCAGCAGCAATAACCAACAGCAGCAGAAGCAATAACCAACAGCAGCAGCAGCAATAACCAACAGCAGCAGCAATAACCAACAGCAGCAGCAGCAGCAATAATCAACAGCAGCAGCAATAATCAACAGCAGCAGCAGCAATAACCAACAGCAGCAGCAGCAGCAATAACCAACAGCAGCAATAACCAACAGCAGCAGCAATAATCAACAGCAGCAGCAGCAATAATCAAACGCAGCAGCAATAACCAACAGCAGCAGCAGCAATAATCAACAGCAGCAGCAATAATCAACAGCAGCAGCAATAACCAACAGCAGCAGCAGCAATAATCAAACGCAGCAGCAATAACCAACAGCAGCAGCAGCAATAATCAACAGCAGCAGCAATAATCAACAGCAGCAGCAGCAATAACCAACAGCAGCAGCAGCAGCAATAACCAACAGCAGCAATAACCAACAGCAGCAGCAGCAGCAATAATCAACAGCAGCAGCAGCAATAACCAACAGCAGCAGCAGCAGCAATAACCAACAGCAGCAATAACCAACAGCAGCAGCAGCAGCAATAACCAACAGCAGCAATAACCAACAGCAGCAGCAGCAGCAATAACCAACAGCAGCAGCAGCAATAATCAACAGCAGCAGCAGCAATAATCAACAGCAGCAGCAGCAATAACCAACAGCAGCAGCAGCAGCAATAATCAACAGCAGCAGCAGCAATAATCAACAGCAGCAGCAGCAATAATCAACAGCAGCAGCAGCAGCAATAACCAACAGCAGCAGCAGCAATAATCAACAGCAGCAGCAGCAATAATCAACAGCAGCAGCAGCAATAATCAACAGCAGCAGCAGCAATAACCAACAGCAGCAGCAGCAGCAATAATCAACAGCAGCAGCAGCAATAATCAACAGCAGCAGCAGCAGCAATAACCAACAGCAGCAGCAGCAATAATCAACAGCAGCAGCAGCAATAATCAACAGCAGCAGCAGCAATAATCAACAGCAGCAGCAGCAATAACCAACAGCAGCAGCAGCAGCAATAACCAACAGCAGCAGCAGCAATAATCAACAGCAGCAGCAGCAATAATCAACAGCAGCAGCAGCAATAATCAACAGCAGCAGCAGCAATAACCAACAGCAGCAGCAGCAGCAATAACCAACAGCAGCAATAACCAACAGCAGCAGCAGCAGCAATAACCAACAGCAGCAGCAGCAATAATCAACAGCAGCAGCAGCAATAATCAACAGCAGCAGCAGCAATAACCAACAGCAGCAGCAATAACCAACAGCAGCAGCAGCAATAATCAACAGCAGCAGCAATAATCAACAGCAGCAGCAATAACCAACAGCAGCAGCAGCAGCAATAACCAACAGCAGCAATAACCAACAGCAGCAGCAGCAATAACCAACATCAGCAGCAGCAATAACCAACATCAGCAGCAGCAATAACCAACATCAGCAGCAGCAGAAATAACCAACAGCAGCAGCAGCAATAACCAACAGCAGCAGCAGCAGCAATAACCAACATCAGCAGCAGCAGAAATAACCAACAGCAGCAGCAGTAGTAATAATCAACAGCAGCAGCAGTAACTAAAAGCAGCAGCAGTAATAATCAACATCAGCAGCAGCAGTAATAATCAGCAGCAGCAGCAGCAATAATCAACATCAGCAGCAGCAGTAATAATCAGCAGCAGCAGCAGCAGCAATAATCAACATCAGCAGCAGCAGTAATAATCAGCAGCAGCAGCAGCAATAATCAACATCAGCAGCAGCAATAACCAGCAGCAGCAGCAATAACAGCAACAGCAGCAGCAGCAGCAGCAATAACAGCAACAGCAGCAATAATCACTAGCAGCAGCAGCTGTAATAATCAATAGCAGCAGCAATAACCAACAGCAGCAATAACAGCAGCAACTACAATAACCGTCAGCAGCAGCAATAACCAGCAGCAGCAGTAGTAATAATCAACAGCAGCAGCAGTAACTAAAAGCAGCAGCAGTAATAATCAACATCAGCAGCAGCAGTAATAATCAGCAGCAGCAGCAGCAATAATCAACAGCAGCAGCAGCAGTAATAATCAGCAGCAGCAGCAGCAATAATCAACATCAGCAGCAGCAATAACCAGCAGCAGCAGTAGTAATAATCAACAGCAGCAGCAGTAACTAAAAGCAGCAGCAGTAATAATCAACATCAGCAGCAGCAGTAATAATCAGCAGCAGCAGCAGCAATAATCAACATCAGCAGCAGCAGTAATAATCAGCAGCAGCAGCAGCAATAATCAACATCAGCAGCAGCAGTAATAATCAGCAGCAGCAGCAGCAATAATCAACATCAGCAGCAGCAATAACCAGCAGCAGCAGTAATAATCAGCAGCAGCAGCAGCAATAATCAACAGCAGCAACAATAATCAAACGCAGCAGCAATAATCAACAGCAGCAGCAGCAATAATCAACAGCAGCAGCAATAATCAACAGCAGCAGCAATAATCAAACGCAGCAGCAATAACCAACAGCAGCAGCAGCAATAATCAAACGCAGCAGCAATAATCAACAGCCGCAGCAGCAATAACCAACAGCAGCAGCAGCAATAATCAAACGCAGCAGCAATAACCAACAGCAGCAGCAATAACCAACAACAGCAGCAATAATCAACAACACCAGCAGCAGCAGCAATAACCAACAGCAGCAGCAGCAATAATCAAACGCAGCAGCAATAACCAACAGCAGCAGCAATAACCAACAACAGCAGCAATAATCAACAACACCAGCAGCAGCAGCAATAACCAACAGCAGCAGCAATAACCAACAACAGCAGCAATAATCAACAACACCAGCAGCAGCAATAACAGCAGCAGCAACAATAACCAACAGCAGTAGCAGCAGTTTAGCAGATCTATTCCAAGACCAAACGTAACAACATTGTCATACCCATTACCATACCAAACACTCAGAGAGTTGTCATGACAGAAATACATTAGCTAATAGTAAATGCTAAACTGCTAAAATGCTTCTCTGAAAGGTAAATTCAGTGTTTGTTTGGTTTTTTTCAGTGTAGGTTTTTTTTTTTTTCCAAGAATAAAAACAATCCCTCACTACACAATAAGGGCTGGTTAGGTTTTACTTGGGTAGTCTTCTGTGTGTTGAAATAGCACAAGTGCTGTGTGATTGCATGACAAATGCTGTGCTAACATGAATCTCCCCTGAAGTCTGTTTAATTTGATTTGTTGCTGGGCAGCGGTCTTTTTCCTGTTCGTATTATTATTATACTTGATGGATGTCATTATCAATAACATGTGGTGTACAGTTTCTCATGATACAATGCTGCACGGCAGCTGGTCTCCATCCACAAGCTCATTTTCTCCTCCCTCAATCTCGCATGATGTTTATATTAATGACAGCTAGGGTAGGCATGTGTTAATATGTTCATACTTATAACACAGATCTTGCTTATCTTCTCATACGTTGCCATATTGCATGCAAATGTGTTTCCTTCATGACCAAAGACCTTTCAGATCGTATAATGTGCGTCCTAGAAATTACCAGTCATGTTGCAAATATATAAATGAGATGTTTAAAATGATCATGATGCAATCCAGGAGCAAGAGCAGCTGCTGCAGTGCCACCATAATCAGTTTTTCTGTGAAATACATGGAGCGTATCCCACAACAGCCTATAATAGAACATCATATACGCAACTAAACAAATAAAGATCTTTCCTTAAGCAGCCGAATCTTTCATCTCTGCCTGCAGACAAAAACAGACGGATCCTGGAGAGATGAGTTGGAAACTTGCCACACTGCCAGGTACAATAGTGTGGAGCGATACTGCTGCTGGATTAATGACTGCAAGATTCTCCCTGAGGAAGGTTTTATTGCTCAGGTTCATTACTCAAGAGACTGGAGTTCTCAGTTAGGCTTTATGTACGTGTCAACTTTGTCTTGGGATGTTTCTCCTAAGATTGTTTTGTCTGGGAAGAAACTGATGAGAAATGTTTGAGATCACATTGAAAAACTGAGAAGCTGGATAAAGTATGTTTGCTTTATTCTTGATTTGCACTCCATTTAATCTCTGAACGTTATGGCAAAGTTATGAACAAACATTTTTCCAGTAACATTCGTTCAAAGTTATATGGTTTTTAATAATGTTCTCAAAACATAAGCACATATTTATACATTGTTCATGGAACATTTTACTTGAATGATTTTTTAAATGTTGCTACTTGTATCAGATTGTTCAGAGAACATTCAAAAGTAACATGTTCCATAACAAAGAAAAAAAAAACACTGGATGTTCTGAGAACATTCAGAAATAACTTAATGGGAACATTAGCAAAATGTTCTTGCAACATATTTTTGTTAGCTGGGAGATGAGCTCCTTTGTTTCTGCAACAGCACCTTCAATCATTCAATCCCTCGGAAATGAAAGGTGATTGCGTGGTCAATGCGATCAATGTTCCCATCCAGCACGGCCACAGGAACAGCAGGCCATGAGGACAGCAGACGTGTCAGTAAACAGGTCTGTGCGAGAATGAGAGAATTATAGAACTGGAAAACAATGTTTGTGGATGTTTTAATATTAAGGTCGTTTCAGAGCACATGCAGAAAAACCTTCCTCATGGCTATTTTATGTGTAAATTATATCCATTCTTTTAACAAAAGTAGTCATTTGCAATCTTTGTTTTTTTTAGGAATTTTCTCAACCAATGGTGTGAGTTTGAGGGCGGAGTTTGTGCGACCACTGGAAGATGAAAGTGTTTGAAAACAATCATTTTTGCAGTTCTGTTTGATGGAGAATTTATACATTTAGAGAATGTATGTGATGGAGAAATTACACATTTCACATTTAATCGATCATCTATGGCAGGGATGGACAACTCCGGTCCTGGAGGGCCAGTGTCCAGCAGAGTTTTGCTCCAACCCTAATCAAACACACCTGAACCAGCTAATCAAGGTCTTTAGGATTAGTAGAAAGTTATAGGCAAGTGAGTTTTTATCAGGGATGGAGATAAACTCTGCAGGACACTGGCCCTCCAGGACCCTGATCTATGGCATTAATGAAGAGGGCATCAGCTCTCTACTGCAGACTAGAGACAGAAATCTTGATTACACCTTGTTTTTTACATTTATGCATTTAGCAGATGCTTTTATCCAAAGTGACTTATAGAGGAATGTAAGCAAGTCGTCACAATATCAACAAAATCAATGTTTACATAAAAATGTATTTATTTTTTCTTATTTATTTTAGGTTTATTTTATTTTATTTAGGTTTATTTTATCTTATTTTAAGTTTATTTATTTATTTTACACTTAAATCATTTTAAAGTTGACTTTAAGATTGTTTTTATATTTTCTTTAAAAATGCCAATGTAAGCACTTTGAAAAACTAAACGTCTTTTTGTTTCCTAACTATTTATTTTCTAAGGGTGCATTTACACGTCAACGCTGTACTAAAAACGGAAAAGATTTCCTTTGTGTTTTTCGCATACAGATGATTCCCGTTCACACGGATCCGAGAAAATTACCAAAATCGCTGTATTCTGCTGCCAGGCCAGTAGATGGCGATGTCACTTTGTAAAGAAACACTACATGCCAATAGACTGAACACATACTATGCATTTGCATAATGTCACCATTTTCACAAATTCATTTTTTTGTAGTTTAGATGGAAACTATAACGGTTTCGTTTTCAAAAACTTGAACTTTGAAACCCTTTTTCAAAAGGTGCGTTTTCAGTCCCCCAAAAACGTTGCTGTCATGTAAATTAACATATAAAAACTTTTACGTTTTTAGTTGAAAACGGTGTTGTGTAAACACCCCCTAAATTTTTAAGATGACTTAAGATGAATTATTTAATTGCTCTAAACTCCGTCACTCCTCCTCCACCAATGAGCATTCATTACTCACAGCTGCACTGCTGTAGAGGAGCTTTGAAAGCTCTTGTGGTGGATGAGTTCATATCTCTGTATCTATATTTCCTCCCTGTTATGTGGAAATACAAATCTTTTGATCTCCCACATCTTGTGTTTTCTGTTTCTTCATTAGTTCTTCTGTACTTGGGCTCCTCAGTGGGTGATGTGTCTCCACACAACTCCCACTCCTTTAGAGTTTTATTAAATCTGTTTTCTCTCCTGCTTATTTTTCAGCGTCCATAAGTCAATTTGTGAAATTCACATACTTCCTTAACAGTATAGTGAACAGTCACCAGTGTATGTAGTGGGTGTGCTGGTGCTGGTTTGCCCCCATTAGGCTGCTTAATTAGCTTAAACAGCAAATCTACTTTGGTCAACCAGCTTCCCAAAGATCGTGCTGACCGACTCACTTTACCAGCTAAGACCTGCTAGAATGCCACCAGATGAGTCTGCGCCTGCATGGAAATTCATGCTGGTATCAGCTGGATTTTCCAGCAGGCTCATTGAACTGTTAGATGTGTAGACTGGATCTTTGCAGAAACCTCTAATCGTAGAAATTAACCCTGATGACATTTGTTTTGGCCTGAATAATTGCTGATATGCATGGAAAAAACTTAACTTGTGTTTCTGCATTGTCCAAGATAAGGTGTGGCTCTGTGTGCTCCATCAAACCAAACAACGTTTATTCTTTATTCATTAGTGGTGTTTAATCAATCATCATAGTGCTGTGATCACCAAATATTACAGTTCAGTGTGCGCCATCCTGTAAAAACATCACGCGGACCTGAGCCATGCATTCATAAGAGTCAAGAGTCATTCCACGAAACCGGTACGATTCGAGTCCCTCTGACCTTTTTTCAGTGTATTTTATCTATTGGGTCACCAAAATATATTTTTAAAAGCTTATGGTATTAATTGAAATGTTTCCTTTAATAATGTTTAAAAACATGACATACATTTTATCTTCATATTAGAAATTATTCTGTTTTTTTCAGTTGACACCACCTATTTTGTCACGTCCCTCAAGGCCTTCTATGAAAGTGTACTTGGGATATGAATAATAAAATGAGAAAAAATATTCCCATTAGCTTTTTTGCTGGTAATGTTTTTTTCCCTAAGTAAATGCATGATTATTCATTAAAATCACATCATTTAGTTCCATACCTCAGTAACCCCTCAACTCCGTTACACAAACCATAATGAACTGATACTTATGTGACATCATTAATAGGAAGTGACATCATAGAAGTCTTCTGAACAACACTGTGAGCAGACACAGGCTAGTTACCTCCTCCTTTAATAATTATAACTAAATTATGTTGTTAAATTGTGTTTGTTGAGCTTAACGACTCAACCCCGTTACATCAATTAAGGATAGAAAACTATTACTTGTGAAAATTATCTTTGTTATTTCAACATTATTTATGATTTCTTAATATCATGCATGCCATGCGCTCTCCATTTATTCACTGGATTTAGAGCAGTGGACAATTTGGGCAAAAAATCACAACCCCGTCACACCAACACTTTCATTATTATTTCTTTGTTAAGTTTATGAAAAAGTACATTTTGTCTGAAATGTTCAGAGCAATCATAAGAATACTGATTTTAGTTCAAATTCTGAAGTTAAGCCTTTGATCAGAAATGATGAGGTTGTGCCCATTTCAGGCTTTAGTAGCAAAAGTGTGAGATTTTATGTAACTTTTATATTTGCAATTACTGAATTAGTGTGAGGAACATCTGATTAATAGGAAAATGTTGATTTTATCACAAATACATTTTATAATAATATTCAGAGAGCTCCCATAGCTCCCATAACTTAAAATAATGACAAATAATAATAGGGATTTGATGCCTGAGATGGGAAAATATGTTTTTCTGGAAGTCATTAATGTTGTGGGGTGTTCAGAAAAGTAATACATTTTGGTAAAAAATCTAAAAATGTGTAAGTCCAAATCGTACCGGCATCATATTGGCATCTATGGTTCATGAAGAACCTCAACTTGTTTCGGAATGTTCAGAGAACATTCAAAAGTAACATTCCTATAATGTTTGAAGTTAAAATGATAAAATGGAATGTTCCATTAACATTCTACAAAAGGTTCTTCGCAGTGTGAAAAAAATGGTTCTTTTTTTCACTGTAAGAACCAAAAATTGTTCTTTAATGGCATTGCTGTGAAAACCCTCTTTTGGAACCTTTATTTTTAAGAATGTATCTATTGGTTTTTGAGGATGCAAGCAAAAGCATGTAAATGTAAAAGCCCATACTTGTCTTCTGTTTATCGAGATACTCAGAAATGCATAGTAAATGCATAGTCGCGACGACTGTTGAAATGCATCATCTTCATTATTTAACTAAAAGCCTTTCAGTTCCCAGAAAGAATCAATCTATAGTGCAAAGAAATCCTGCTGATTGCAGATTAAGCCATATATCTGACAGCCCTCTCAGCCCGACATGCTGCAGTGCAGAGGCAGCCGAGGGGAGGGCGGAGGGCGTTAGTGTTCGGCGATGGACCGAGATCTGGCATCCCCGGGGAGCCGTTTACAGAGAGAAGTGCAGTGCACACTAGCTGTGATGGATATGAGCCAATAAAAGCAGCAACAGCCTCAGCGGATCATCAGCCAGGAGCTAATGGAGCCGCAGTCGCTCCAATCAGACGTGTTCTTCAGAGCTCTTGACTGCGCAGTGCGTTCACAATGGTAGAGAACCTTTGGGGTTGACCAAGGAAAAAGGCCTGTTGACTGATTTTAGTATTGGCTTCTTCTTGATGAGCAAACTATATCACAATATTGTTCAAATGAAATCTGAATATCATTGAAATGAATGCAAATAATAAATGCAAATGAAGGGAAGGGCTAAGGTTTGTCAGAAAATTTGAAGGAATGAAATATGTTTTTGTCAGATAAGATCTTTCATGATGAAAGGAAGTCCATTTAACATTTTTTACATTATATACTGGTATATTTTGAAGTAATATGGTATTATCTAATGTCATTGTGTGTATATATATATATATATATATATATATATATATATATATATATGGAATCAGATAATACTATATTACTTTAAAATATATTGCATTACTGAATAAGTTCATTTAATATGGTCCAAAAAAGCACTTTACTTTATTATTATACTTTATACACTTTACTATTACTTTATTACCATCTCCAAAAAACAAACAAATAAACAAACAAACAAACAAAAAACACATGGTAATACTATGGTACTTAAGTTAGTAGAGAAAGAAGTAAATAAAGCTGGAGTTAAATAAAATATATGAAAAACTTACAAACTTAAAAAAAATAAAAAATAAAAAAAAAACTTTAAAAAACATATGAAAATTATATATATTACCATGAAATGAACTGAAATAGTTGAAGGAAAAAATAAAGAAAAATAAAAGAAAAATAAATTTAAATAAAAAATGACAAAACTACACTCAAATTCAACCAAAAAATTACAAATAATTTCAGAAAAAAATATTAAAATAAAAGCAAATTCAAAATATTAATAAATACTGCAGTAGTATATAAATGGTAACGCTGGAATGAGTCCCACATACGGGTTGTTCACATGTGACCGCGTGTATTAATGCACTAGAGATTTAGCACAGCATTAAGCAGACTTCATGTACAGTATGGATTCTTAATGATCATTGTTATAAGCCTCAATCACTTTCTAGGAAAGACATACATTGTGGATTTCTATTCAACTGCAACTTTCTGAACGTTTTTTTACTGATATGAATTTGATTTTGAACTTTATTGACCACACTATGTTTGGTGCAGAAATGGTAAACCTCAGTTCAGGAGATTAACAGCTTAGAATAAGGCCTGACATGTCAATCTCTGTTTTTTCAGGCCACCGTCCACAAATATAAAACTCACCAGCACTGATTTGTGTAAAATCCTGAGTAGACAAAAATACTTGTCATGCAACTGAATTTCCATATATATTGCATATTCAATACTCAACAAACAGCACAAGCGCCTTTCTAGCTGACATGCATGATGTTACTGATTGATCCTGAACGACTGCGTCAGCATGTTCAGTTACATCACATATGGAAAACTTCAAGTCATGGAAAATGTTACTGCCTGTAACAAAAATATCTTCTAAGAAAGTTTTGCTATCATTTATATGAATACTCTCTGAGTTTTTTTAATGTTTCAAAAACACCTTTTCTTGGTTATTTGAACATTACGAGAACATTCCATTTTATCATTTTGAAACATTATGGGAATGTTACTTTTGAATTCTAAAAACTGTTACTTCTGAAACATTAAGTAACATTTAAAAAAATGTCCAGTGTTCCATGAACGATGTATAAATGTTTTTGTTCTTAAGTTTTGAGAACATTACCAAAGACCAGATAACTTTGAACAAACATTCTATTAATGCTTGTTCATAACTTTGAGAGAACCTTGCCAGAACATTCCCTATTAGCTGGGATAATTCTCCAGTTTAGTATCAACAGTGTCTGAGATGTTTCTCTTTAAAAATCCCTTCGGTGAAGAACTCTGTTTACTCGAGGAGAAACAACTGCGATATTAAAGAGATCTCGCTTGTGACTTTCTTTTCCTAAAAGATATCGTTCCTCTTTGTTTTGAACTAGTTGTGCAACACCTGTGGGTTCATGAAGCTTCAGGATGGGGTGTGAACCGTGTGTCATAATTCTCACCATCCTGAAACTATCACAGGTCACAGCGAAATAAACACAACTTTGAATCATAACCCTCAAAACATTACTTTACAGTTAAATCATCATCGTCACATGATCAAGAATGGTCATTTAAAGGGATAAATCAGCAAAAAATGAAAATTCTGTCATCATTTACTCATCCTCAAGTTGTTCCTGTAAGAGTTTCTTTGTTCTGCTGAACACAAATGGAAGTCAATGGGGACCAGAAACAGTTTGGTTACCAACATTCTTCAAAATATCTTCTTTTGATGGTGAGTGAATGATGACAGGATTTTAAATTTTTTGCTGAGCTATCCCTTTAATCCTAAAAACACCACTATCTGTTTTCAATGACCTTGACAAATGGCTTTAGTTTTGTCCTTTTGCCCTTGTTTCTGTAGTGCTCCTCCTCACTTCTCTCTTTGTTTGCGTGCCACTGTGGTTGACCTCTGATCTCTGACTCCTTCTCACATGGCTGTGAACAATGAAATAGTTCTTTGAGATTCCGAAACATTCCATTTGTTGCACAATCCAGCAGCCCTGAGCCGGTGAAAACTCTGGTTCCCACGTGAGCAGCAGGGGAGACTGTGATGCACTTTTATCTGCCTTGAAGACTGAAGTTAAATTACAGACAGCTGAGGTTTAATGAGGAAACACACTGGGTTCTTTTTTGTTTTAATTTTTCACGTTGTTTCAGACCCGTATGCTGCTGTTTATTTTCATTCAGTGACATTAGTGACGTCTGTCATGCTTCAAAAAGGATAAAATCATCATTTTCCACTGAGTTTTTTCCAAGTTACTAAATCCAAGTTGACAAACATTGTCTTTATTTATTAGAGAATTAAAGAAAGGAAAAAAATCCAATATATTTATACACTACCTTTCAAAAGTTTGAGGTCTGTGGGGGTCAAATTCATAATTTTATTCAGCAAGGAAGCATGAAATTGATCAAAAGTGACAGAATATCAAATAAATACTGTTCTTTTGAACTTTCTTTTCATCAAAGAATCCTGAAAAATAAAACAGATCATGGTTTCCACAAAAATATGAAGCAACACATCTGTTTTCAACATTGATAATAATCAGAAATGTTTCTTGCGCATCAAATCATCATATCAGAAGGATCATGTGACACTGAAGACTGGAGTAATGATGCTGAAAATTCAGCTTTTATCTCTATAAATGACAGTTTATTTTATATTCACATAGAAAACAGTCTAAATTGTAATAATATTTCACTATTTTTACTTTATTTTTGATAAAATAAATGCAGCCTTGGTGAGCAGACTTATTTTAAAAACATTTTTAAAAATCTTACCGACCCCAAACTTTAAATATATGGTCAAATCTGTTGATTTTCTTTACTTTCTTTCTTAATATTATGATTGTAACACTTCAGATGTATACCATAATGCACTCTTAATAAACACTCTTGATCAACAGCACAAAGAAAGGGGCGGCTATTAAAAATCAGTGAACTAAAGAACAATGACTGTAATGTGACATTCTAGCAGTGCCTGAGCTAATAATCGTCATGACAGAAGCTGGAAATAGTGCTGCAATTATTTAGTTCAGTTGAGCTGAACGGATAGAAATCCTGTACAACACACATAAAACACCAGATGGATGAGCAGACTGACACACAAACAGAAATATAAATGAAGCAGGCGAGTGTGCCGTCACCAACATTCTTCTGTTTGTTAACTACAAACACAATGCTTTAATCCTGGGTATGTTTGCTTTAATCATTTGAGATTTACTGACATCCCAATGTTTTCAGTCTTCTTTAGTAAAGCCACATATCCCTGAGGAAACTTAATCCAGGTGTCCGGTCAGTAACTAATGAATTTGTGACGTTTAAACAAGACTGAAGATGAGGAGTAACATGGTTGCATAAGCCCTTAATTCAGAGAACAATGCAGTTATTCTTCAGTAAACTGATGAATGATGCACTGCATTTTTTCATTTGAATCTCTGCTTGAGTACAAAGAGTTCCATCTAGTGGCGAGAAATGAAAACACTTAAAAACAACTCAAATGTGTAGGAAACAGCGCCATCTGTCTGTTAAATGAAGGTAGTGGAAATACGAACGCTTTTGCAGAGAAATTGTTTGGTCAAAATAAAGTTTTATACACACATATTATTATTTAATTGTAAAACATGAACATTTGATCCATTGTTATCTCACACACCCAAACAACATAATCACACACACACAGGGCCGGATTAACATAAGGGCTAGGTGGGGCTGAAGCCCCAGGGCCCGCGGGTAGAGGGGGCCCGTGATTGGCTGGAGGAAATGAGATTGACAAGTCAAAGGTGGTTGATTTGTGTCTAATAAATAACAAGAAAAAATGATTGGAAAATGTGCCTGACTGATAAATCACTGTCCAATCAAAATCACTTTACAATTCGCGACATGACACCGGGAAACGCCTCTTTGCATTATGCTATCGCATCGCATGTAGACTAGAAAATTGGCCTTTATTGCTTGTTCAGCCTCGCTGGTGTTCAAAATGATTAAAAAAAGTGATAGTGTTGCGCAAAAAATGAAAAATAAGCTTGAAAGGGAGAAAAGGGATGCTAATCTTACAGCAAAAATTACAAAACTAACTGCTTCGGTTCACATAAAACATCCGAGCCAGTGGAAGACCCCGCGTGCAGCGGCAGCTCACAATTATCTTCACCCGACACCGTCGCCGATCTGCGTGCTTTACACGTTGAAAAAGGTGAGATAGCAGCTGCATCAAGTTATTATTTTTATTACGAGTTAAGCCCTATTCGGATGGTAATTGTTTCTCATTAAAACGTAAGGTGTTTTCAACATTTACAGGGACGAGTCGGTTGATTTTATTGCCGTTTGAATTCAGAATGTCAGTGTTTTTCTCTCATCATCATCACCCGTGTAAAAATCCCGAATTAACTTTCCTACTGTTTTTTTGACGAACACCAATGTCGTGTGACTTGTCTCCACTTTCTGCCTTTGAAGTACATTTTATCAGTTGCAGTTCTGGTGCCGCATCCGTACATCTCGACCTCGACACATTCACATCACACGTTAACACAGCGGTAGAGTTACTCACGGGACACTGCACTTATTCGCAATCACAAGTTCTTTATTTGCATGTGCTTTAAAAGCCAGTTAAACCTGTCATTCGTGTGCTGTTCTGAGATGCGCTTTTTCTGACCCCAACCCCATACACCCGAAGCGTGCACACACACTTAAGCCTGTCAAACAGCACCTGACTACTGGACTTCATCTTTCGCGTCTGATTGCGCTATAATACTGTCAAATACACAAAAGGTTTACATAAACACAGTTGGTTATGTCTGAAGTGAGTTGAGAAAATCGGACGCGTGCAGGTCTTAAAGTGACAGCATCCTAATAGCATGCGGACCCTTGTGCTTAAAGGGATAGTTCACCCCAAAAATTAAAATCCTGTCATCACATACTCACTTTCAAGTTGTTTTAAACCTGAATGAGTTTCTTTCTTCTGTTGAACACAAAAGAAAATATTTTAAAGAATGTGGGTAACCAAACAGTTGCTGGTCCCCATTCATTTCCATAGTAGGAAAAAAAAAAATATAATGTGGAAATCACTGGGGACCATCAACGGTTTGGTTACCCACATTCTTCAAAATAGTTTATTTTGTGTTAATCAGAGGAAAGAATTATTGTGTCAGCAATATATGCAATATAATTTTAAAATATGTTAAATATTTTATATGTTAAATATTTTTTAAAATATGTTAATAGCATGGAATATTTAGTGTGCTTATATAAAATGATTTGATAAAAGGAATTTTTAAAAAATATAAAAATAATAATAATTAAAAAAAAAATTCTTGTGGTACAAGACACTGTGGCATGGCAATCATATGAAAGGGGGCCCTTAGTGTTGCTATAGCCCCAGGGCCCAATGTGTTCTTAATCCGGGCCTGCACACACAAACAGCTTGACAATCTCCCAGTGTTTTTCCGCCAGGATGAAGTGCAACCAATCCATTAGGCTTTTGGCTTCTTCATCTTTGTGTTTTATAGCATTTGGCAAACCAGCGTTTGGTGCATTAATATCTCCAAATGAACTGAAATGCCTCTCCTTCACCTCTCGAGCTTCTGCCAGATATTAATCGCATGCTTTATGAATGCATTTGGCTTCAGTTCTGCTGAATATTGCGCTCTACATTAATGCGTTCCTGGCTAGTTTGTTTGCCTTTCGTGAGTTCAAACCCAAAGAAAGCAGATGCGGATTGTTGTTTACGCACAGCCTGCAATATAATTATATATATTGTAATATAAATAGATAAGAACTAATAATGTATGTAATTATATAGTACTTGCAATAATTTTATGCATTTCGTACATGCAATTTACACCGATCAGGATGAGCACCTTCCTAATATTATGTTTGTTCCCCTTTTGCTGCCAAAACAGCCCTGATCCGTCGAGGCATGGACTCCTCTAGACCCCTGAAGGTGTGCTGTGGTATCTGGACCAAGATGTTAGCAGCAGATCCTTTAAGTCCTGTAATATAAACTGCATTATGCATGTACATTTTTTTTCAAATGCAAAAGTTCTAGATAATAAGAAAACCAGTTTTGTCAAGATGAGATTACAAGAAAATGAAAAAACGTGATCAACACGCCACCCAGTGGATAGTTGAAACATTGCACCACACAATTAGCATCAATCCTAAATGTGTTCTTGATGGTTGCAGCACTAATGTTAAAGTGTGCAGTCCTGTTCATCATCACATCATACAGAGTTTAAGACGGTGAGATGAAAGATTCTTGTGTTTCTCTAGAGGCCAATTCTCAACTTGCAGAATATTTATGGTAAAACCAATAGTTTTTGAAATGATAAAACATTCAGTTTGCTGCTGCAAAGTCTGGGAAGAAATACTGAGTATTTAGTTTTATATATTGCATCAACAGCTGATTTGAAATTTTTCATAGTATTGCCACAACATTTCATTGTTTCTGAATCATGTGGATGACAATCTTCATAATGCATGTTCTGGGTTTTTTCATGTTAGTGTTTTCCGACTACTGTGGGTGTAGATTCACTTTTAAGTCTTTTTTTTTTTTTTTTTAAGTGGAAATGTCTGACCTTTGACAAAGTTCTGTATCCTGAACAAAACCGGTCAGACTTGGATCATCTAGTTGTTTTGCTCTTTGTACCTGTCAACCAAATTAGTCATCGAAAATCTGCTCTCACCTCCACACCGGTCACCCTGAACTGTGTTTAGGATCAAATTCAGGATTAAAACATGACGTAAAATGAATTAAAATAGTAATCATTCACATTTCTAGGTGATTAATCAATGCAAGTAATTGATCATGTGACTCTTTCTACAGACAGTCACATTTTCTTCCATCAGGTTTTGGTCAAATGTGCTTTCAGTTGTGCTTTTTATGCTGATAATATAATTTGTAATGAATAGATTCTATTATCAAATTTAAAAAATCTATTTTTCTAATTTTTTCATGTGTGTGTATAGAAGACTATTGTAAAGAAAAACATGCTGGATATCCATGTGTGGCTTATTTTTATATGCGTTTTGGATTTTTTTTTTATTATTATTATTTATTAAACAATTATTTTTACAAATTAAGTAATTTAAATATAGTAAAATGAGTCTTGTTTTATAGTATAGTATTAATTAGAGCCCGAGCACCGATGCTGTGAGGAACCTATTGTAATTGCTCAGTCAATTCTTCTTCTTCTCTGAAATGAATTGCATTTTTGAGGGCCTAAACATGCTCGAAAACTCATGAAACTGTGCACACACATCAGAAGTGGTGAAAATTTACGTCTGATATGGGTTTCGGTGAAGGATCTGCCCCAAACTTGTGATAAGAGTCCTGGCCTAAAGACATCTATATGCCAATATTCAGTTAGTCATAGCGCCACCTGCTGGCAACAGAAAATGGCATGCTTTACACTGTAATTCACTGCCTGAAACACATTTCATCATGCCACGAAGTACCAAATGTGCTAGAAACACATTAAATCATGCAACACTTGGCTAAGTGCTAAAGTATGTGAATGACACCATGAAACAGGAAGTTGTAGTAACTCAGGCATACAGATGCCCTTTCCAAATACCCCCACTTGTGGTCTTTGCACTTTACCACTTGTCTATTTACATGACGTCTTTCCTGTATTTTCCTGTAAGTGTTCAAGTGGGCGTGAAAACCGCAAGTGTGTGAAGATTTATAGTCTTGCAAAAATGCAGACGTTATTTTTAATATTTTGCATTTTAAAATATATTTCTAAATGTCTGTTCAGTGGTCATGTAACTAACAGAGGAAAGAATATTAAAATTGTGGTGCTTCTTTAAGTGATAAAAAGTCACTTTTTTTGTACATCATTTGCAACTGCAAAATACACACAGCCTACTCATCTTTGCATCAATAAAATGTGCAACACTTTATATTTTACTACCAAATTATATGTAATATATAATTAATTTAACTTACAGTCGAATGTTTTCCTCGCGATTTCAGGGCACGCTAGTTCCCGAACATAATGCATGATGGGATACGCTTAGCCTCGTATACCACTCTAAAGCAGTATTCAAGATAGTGTAGGTTTAGTGTGCACTTACTTACTGTCGCGTACACATGCTCTCAAATAGCCAAGACCGCAAGTCTTCACATGATTGATAATAGTCCTGGCCTGAAGACATCTTCATGGCAATATTCAGTTATAGTCAAAGCGCCACCTTTTGGCAGCAGGAAGTGTGGCACGTCAAAATGACGTTGCCATATTTCTCCTGTATTTACTCGCTTACATGCATGTCACCCACTATTCATTGTTTTCCTAAAGCCACCGGGTGGCGGTGGCCCCGGGTGCGAGGGCCCTTTCTTCACTGCTTGCAGCTTTAACTATGCCTGGTAATCTAAAAAATAGATAAATAGATGAATAACAATAAACAAATCCCATTAGCATCACAGAATACAACAACTTCACAGCACATATGTCTCATAGATACAGTAGAATACAGTACAGGCTGATAAAAGCAGGACATTTAAAAAAAGGCTGGGTAAAAAGCTAGGTCTGAAGACGTGAGAGAGCCCCATTGGTCAGGGGCCGCATGGCTAAAGGTTTTATCTCCCATGGTAGTTAAGCGTATACGTGATGACACGAGAGGGTGAGAGTGAAGATCTTAGAGTGCCTGAAGGGGTATAAATACTGATCATTATCCATAGAAAAACAGTCCAATTTGGTCAGAGTAGATCTTGTGCCTACAAATAGGACCTCAGTTTTATTTCTATTGAGATTTAAAAAGTTAGCTGAAAGCAGGTCTTAAATTTCAGCTAAACAGATGGTGGAGGAAAAGAGCCAGAGGGTTTGGAAGACAGGTAGAGCTGGGTGTCATCGGAGTAGCAGTGAAAGTAAATACCATATTTCCTGAAAATGTGACCAAGAGGGAGTAAGTAGATAACGAATAGAAGCGGGCCCAAAACAGAACCCTGAGGAACACCAGCAGTAACTGTAGATGATCTTGATCGAAAATGTTTAAGTCAGACAAACTGAGTGCAGCCAGAGAGATATAAATCAGGACGAGGTGCCAGTGATCCCAATAGAAGCTAACCTGTCAATGACTATCTAATGTGAGATGGTGTCAAAGGTCGAGGAGGACAAGTATGGTTAATAAACTAGATTCAGAGATTTTAACAAGAGCAGTCTCTGTACTGTGGTGGAGATGCAAAATACATTATAATATTAATGTTATGCCTTTAGAAAGCAGGAACAAGGAATCTGCAAATATTGTATTCATGAAAAGATATAATGCATTAAAACGTATAGTATAAATACCTGTATAATTGATTATAAATAAAGGCTTTAAGTAAAATTAAAGTAAAGTAAATTTGTCCTTTGACTCTCAAAGACTGATTAATGTCACCATGTCCAAGGTCAAACCCAGCAATTGAGTGGCTTTAACTTTCCGATTGGGTTGTTTTGGGTTGTTTTAACCCAGCGGATGGGTGGTTTTAACCCGTGGATTGGGTTGTTTTAACCCAGCAGATGGGTTGTTTTAACCTGCGATTGGGTTGTTTTTACCAGCGACTGAGTGATTTTTAACCCGCGATTGGGTTGTTTTAACCCAGCGGATGGGTGTTTTTAACCCAGGGATTGGGTTGTTTTAACCCAGTGGATGGGTGGTTTTAACCTGCGATTGGGTTGTTTTTACCAGCGACTGAGTGATTTTTAACCCGCAATTGGGTTGTTTTAACCCAGCGGATGGGTGGTTTTAACCCGTGGATTGGGTTGTTTTAACCCAGCAGATGGGTTGTTTTAACCTGCGATTGGGTTGTTTTTACCAGCGACTGAGTGATTTTTAACCCGCGATTGGGTTGTTTTAACCCAGCGAATGGGTGTTTTTAACCCAGGGATTGGGTTGTTTTAACCCAGTGGATGGGTGGTTTTAACCTGCGATTGGGTTGTTTTTACCAGCGACTGAGTGATTTTTAACCCGCGGATTGGGTTGTTTTAACCCAGCAGATGGGTTGTTTTAACCTGCGATTGAGTTGTTTTTACCAGCGACTGAGTGATTTTTAACCCGCGATTGGGTTGTTTTAACCCAGCGAATGGGTGTTTTTAACCCAGGGATTGGGTTGTTTTAACCCAGTGGATGGGTGGTTTTAACCTGCGATTGGGTTGTTTTTACCAGCGACTGAGTGATTTTTAACCCGCGATTGGGTTGTTTTAACCCAGCGGATGGGTGGTTTTAACCCATGGATTGGGTTGTTTTAACCCAGCAGATGGGTTGTTTTAACCTGCGATTGGGTTGTTTTTACCAGCAACTGAGTGATTTTTAACCCGCGATTGGGTTGTTTTAACCCAGCGAATGGGTGTTTTTAACCCAGGGATTGGGTTGTTTTAACCCAGTGGATGGGTGGTTTTAACCTGCGATTGGGTTGTTTTACCAGCGACTGAGTGATTTTTAACCCGCGATTGGGTTGTTTTAACCCAGCGAATGGGTGTTTTTAACCCAGGGATTGGGTTGTTTTAACCCAGTGGATGGGTGGTTTTAACCTGCGATTGGGTTGTTTTTACCAGCGACTGAGTGATTTTTAACCCGCGATTGGGTTGTTTTAACCCAGCGGATAGGTGGTTTTAACCCGTGGATTGGGTTGTTTTAACCCAGCAGATGGGTTGTTTTAACCTGCGATTGGGTTGTTTTTTACCAGCGACTGAGTGATTTTTAACCCGCGATTGGGTTGTTTTAACCCAGCGGATGGGTGGTTTTAACCCGTGGATTGGGTTGTTTTAACCCAGCAGATGGGTTGTTTTAACCTGCGATTGGGTTGTTTTTACCAGCGACTGAGTGATTTTTAACCCGCGATTGGGTTGTTTTAACCCAGCGAATGGGTGTTTTTAACCCAGGGATTGGGCTGTTTTAACCCAGTGGATGGGTGGTTTTAACCTGCGATTGGGTTGTTTTTACCAGCGACTGAGTGATTTTTAACCCGCGATTGGGTTGTTTTAACCCAGCGGATAGGTGGTTTTAACCCGTGGATTGGGTTGTTTTAACCCAGCAGATGGGTTGTTTTAACCTGCGATTGGGTTGTTTTTTACCAGCGACTGAGTGATTTTTAACCCGCGATTGGGTTGTTTTAACCCAGCGGATGGGTGGTTTTAACCCGTGGATTGGGTTGTTTTAACCCAGCAGATGGGTTGTTTTAACCTGCGATTGGGTTGTTTTTACCAGCGACTGAGTGATTTTTAACCCGCGATTGGGTTGATTTTTAACCCGCGATTGGGTTGTTTTAACCCAGCGGATGGGTGGTTTTAACCCGTGGATTGGGTTGTTTTAACCCAGCAGATGGGTTGTCTTAACCTGCGATTGGGTTGTTTTTTACCAGCGACTGAGTGATTTTTAACCCGCGATTGGGTTGTTTTAACCCAGCGAATGGGTGTTTTTAACCCAGGGATTGGGTTGTTTTAACCCAGTGGATGGGTGGTTTTAACCTGCGATTGGGTTGTTTTTACCAGCGACTGAGTGATTTTTAACCCGCGATTGGGTTGTTTTAACCCAGGGATTGGGTTGTTTTTAACCCAGTGGATAGGTGGTTTTAACCCGGGGGTTGGGTTGTTTAACCCAACGGATGGGTTGTTTTAACCCGGCGATTGGGTTGTTTTAACCCAGCGATTGGGTTGTTTTAACCTGCAGATTGGGTTGTTTTAACCCAGCGGATGGGTTGTTTTAACCCGGGGATTGGGTTGTTTTAACCCAGCGATTGGGTTGTTTTAACCTGCAGATTGGGTTGTTTTAACCCAGCGGATGGGTTGTTTTAACCCGGGGATTGGGTTGTTTTAACTCTCAAAGACTGATTAATGTCACCATGTCCATTCATGTTGTTTTTTTGTAGGACTTCTTGACACTTTTATTTGTACAGATAGTATGTTATGACAGCAAATGATGGTGAACGTCAGGCTTGAACTTTTCTCAGGACATTTGTCAGCGTTTTAGAAATTCTGAGAAATCTTACGAGATTTTCAGAGACAAATCAAACAAAGTATGGATTAGGAAGGGTGGTGTCAGCATGATTGTTTTGGACATGTGATCTCTGCTTGTTCCATAGCATCTGTAAACACACGAGACATAAGAACGTAAAAACACACAAGCAGCTTTAAAACCTGTCAGTCTTACAGTAGTAAACCCCCTCTGGCAAAAAGTAAAAAAATCATATATTTCTTCATATATTTAGAAATGTACAATAAATGTCTTAAAATATGTTGCAAATATTTTTAAATATATATTTTAATAACTTTTTTTGAAATCTAAAAATATTTATATTGTCCACAATGTGTGCATTCACCAAAAATGAATTATAAGATTTGATTTTCTTGCTCCCTCAAGTACATTTTGCAATTTATTTTAGCATTTTTTGAATAAATATATTTTCTTCTTAAGCTGTGTTGTTTACAGCATATATTTGAAATATATATTGGTGTCACTGAATCAAACATTTGCCTCACTTTTTTTCTCACTTCATACAAGGTCACTATGAAGAAGTAATTTAACCCTTTACTATTAGATTTCATAACTGTTTTCCAAACAGGCTCTTTTGAGGTTTTGTGTTGTCATAACAACAGTGACAACAGCCTTTTATTTTTCAAAATGTTGATGTGGTGAATTTATTGGATTTTTACAGGATTGGGATTGTTCCAGATATTAGTAAGACCTGTTTTTGTTCTCTTTCACATTCACCAAGCACCAATTTAAAATAAATAAACAAAATAAGGTCTTTAAATTAAAATATCTGCATATATTTACTCGTATTGCATATATATTTAAGAAATTTGCCACGGAGAATAAGGGATGAGTGAATGGATCTCAATCGTGAGGCATTTAAGTTATATTAAAATCACTTAACAATTAAAAGGTCCACTTCTACTAACTATAAATAACTTTGCAACTACATTAGAGTATTATTAGACTGTTAGGGTTAGTAGAATAAGTTGACATGTAACGTTAGTTGCAAAGTAACTTATGGTCAGTAGAATGTCTAAAGTGGGCTATTAAAAGAGTGTTGCATGACATTATTTTAATCTATTAAATCTCTCTGTCTCTCTCAGTCTTTTATTAGCTATTTGTTAGTTTGATTTGTTCATCATAAAATGCATTGCTGTTACATTTTGAGAGGAAAAGGAGAGGCCAGTGTCTAGTGTACATATTCTTTACAATGCCAAGAACAAACTCTGTATTATTCACCAGAATTCTGAGTATTATAAGAGAGCTTGTTCTGTTGAATCACGAACGCCTTCTTCAGCGTAACACTGCCTCTCAGAGGCTCCACTGCTTTCTTCAAACAGGTCAGGCGGCTGCTCTAAACCTCCGTTTCATGATATGAAGTTAATAAGTGACTTTAATTAGAAACAAAAAAACAAACAAACACAAAATATCAGTATATGGCAGCAAATATGAGCATAAGGACAGAACATGCATTGAGCTTTGACTCACCGGTTTTAGGCAGAGCGGGTCAAAGGTTAAGAGTAAATTGAACTCATATTCTTGATATTTCAATATGAGACTTTCATGTACAGTGTAAACATACTGTAACTCTCAGAACTTCCTGCTCAGTCTAAAAAGAGCATTTATTGAGCTGCAAACATAACTAACATAAGTGGACTCCTGATAAACATACAAAATAATAAAAATATTTATGATAAGAGCAGCTTTTAACCAGCATTCAGCTGTTACTGTGCGCTATAAAGTTCGTTATAAAATTGCAACTCTCCATTTGACCATATGTGATATTTTTTCTTTGTTCAAGTCAAATTGTGAAATGATTTATTACTTTTATCTAGGTTGCCTTTTGTGCACTATACAGTATGTGGAATATTCATATCAACTTTTAATATTACATCTGATGATGCTAAAATATAATTAGTAAAAAAGAAATATATATGCAAAAACAGTTTTAAAAAAGAAAAGAAAGACATGTTTATGTCCAGTTAGATTTTCTTATTTCACCTGCTTCTGGCTATAATCAATATATGCCGTTTCAGACATTTGCAAAAATTAATCTTCACTCTAAAAAATGCTGGGTTAAAAACAACCCAAGTTGGCTTGAAAAAGGTCAAACCCAGCAGATGAGTGGCTTTAACTTTCCGATTGGGTTGTTTTAACCCAGTGGATAGGTGGTTTTAACCCGGGGATTGGGTTGTTTAACCCAGCGGATGGGTTGTTTTTTAACCTGCCGTTTGGGTTGTTTAACCCGGCGATCGGGTTTTTTTAAACCGGGGTTGGGTTGTTTTAACCCAGCGGATGGGTTGTTTTAACCTGGCGATTGGGTTGTTTTAACCCAGCGGATGGGTTGTTTTAACCTGCCGATTGGGTTGTTTAACCCGGCGATTGGGTTGTTTTAACCTGGGGTTAGGTTGTTTTAACCCAGCGGATGGGTTGTTTTAACCTGGCGATTGGGTTGTTTTAACCCAGCGGATGGGTTGTTTTAACCTAGCGATTGGGTTGCTTTAACCCAACGGATGGGTTGTTTTAACCCGGCGATTGGGTTGTTTTAACCCGGGATTGGGTTGTTTTAACCCTGTGGATGGGTTGTTTTAACCCAGCGAATGGGTTGTTTTAACCCGGGGATTGGGTTGTTTTAACCTGCCGATTGGGTTGTTTGAACCCGGCGATTGGGTTGTTTTAACCCGGGGATTGGGATGTTTAACCCAGCGGATGGGTTGTTTTAACCCGGGGATTGGGTTGTTTTAACCCAGGGATTGGGTTGTTTTAACCCCCGCGATTGGGTTGTTTTAACCCAGCTAATGGGTTGTTTGAACCCGGGGATTGGGATGTTTAACCCAGCGGATGGGTTGTTTTAACCTGCCGATTGGGTTGTTTTAACCCCCGCGATTGGGTTGTTTTATCCCGGCATTTGGGTTGTTTTAACCCATCAGATGGGTTGTTTTAACTTGGTGATTGGGTTGTTTTAATCCCCCAATTGGGTTATTGTTAAAAATGACTGTATTGCTTGCTTAAAATTAACACAAAGTATGTTGGAGACGAACATTTATTAATGTTTAATGAATAATAATTAAACAATAAACATTTATTAAATTGCTTATTAATAAATGTTCATATTTTGATTATTATTGTTGCCTCTAGTAATTATGTGTCTGATTATGTGGCAGAAACAAACTTCCATATAAAACACTGTTCCAACAACACTTTTTAAATGTATTGGTTTAAATGCGAGCTAAACTTTTGAGGCATTGTGAAGGACATGGACCAATAAGCTCTGTTGACTGGCAACACACAGCAAGCGGTTTACAAAACACAGACAAAGTCAATCCAAATTCACATTCACAATGATTCTTCCCACATATAGAATCAATTTGATTCTACAAACATTGATTCTACAAACACTGGGACAAAAGTCATAAAACTGGTGGAGCAATTATGCTTTGAATTTTCAATCTTTGAAAATCTTTCAGCATACACCAGCATGAATTTCCATGCAGGTTCTAAGTGATTTATGGTGGTCTAGTTCTGGACCAGGATAGCCATGCTGTTCTGGTAATGTTGGTCACAGTATGTTCTTTGCCGGTTAACCTGGTTAAGGAATCAGCGCACCTGCATTCAGAATATGCTGGTGATCAGCAATGCTGGTCTGTTTAACAGGGAACTACAAAAAAGAAATACACAAAAGATGATAAAACAGACTTGATCTATTGCTTCTATGTGTATATTGATTGAGTGCTGCCTTGATCATCTGAAATACGAACAATTTTATCCTACAGCAAGGAGTGAAGTATATAAACAAATGTTTCGGCTTCAAAGGAGCCATAAAAATGGACTGATATTTATCAGAGTGGATTGTTTGTTCAGTTCCAGCTCATTCCACCTATAACGGGCCTGAAGGCCACAGTGAAGAAAATGAAAGTTATCATCATATTATCTTTTTTATTTCATAGAAACCTTGGTCTGATTGTGGAACTGATCTGGCAGCTTTCCTGTCTTACTGCCGACGCACGAACGCTAGATTGTTTACTAGGAAGTACTATAGGTGAACATGTACAGACTTTTTCACAAAAGCAGTGGAAAGTTTCATTCTAACTTTGCTTGAGAAACTTTTGTGATAATCCTGATAATATTAAAATACTTAAAATGCATTTGGAAACTTACTATTTTTGATGTTTTTGAAACATCTCTTTAATCTCTTCTGCTCATCAAGCCTGCATTTATTTGATTTATTTGAAAAAACTGTAATATTGTGAAATATTATTACAATTTAAAATAATGGTTTTCTGTTTTAATATCCTTTAAAGTTTAATTTATTTCTGTGATCAAAGCTCAATTTTCAGCATCATTACTCCATTCTTCAGTGTCACATGATCCTTCAGAAATCATTCTAATATGATGATTTATTATCTCTGTTGGAAACAGTTGTGCTGCTTAATATTTTTTTATAACCCATGATACTTTTTCAGGATTCTTTGATGAATAAAAAGTTAAAAAAGAACAGAAATTATTTAATAGAAATCTTTTGTAACAATATACACTACCGTTCAAAAGAAGAAATTAATACTTTTATTCAGCAAGGATGTGTTAAATTGATAAAAAGTGATAGTAAAGACTTACATAGTTAGAAAAGATTTATATTTTTAATAAATGCTGTTCTTTTTAACTTTTTATTCATCAGTGAATCCTGAAAAAAGTATCACGTCAGCATATTAGAATGATTTCTGAAGGATCATGTGACACTGAAGATGATGCTGAAAATTCAGCTTTCCATCACAGAAATAAATTATATTTTAAAGTATATTAAAATAGAAAACCATTATTTTAAATTGTAATAATATTTCAAAATGATCAAATAAATGCAGGCTTGATAAGAGACTTATTTCATATATATATATATATATATATATATATATATATATATATATATATATATATATATATATAAAATCATCGACCAGTCCTTCTCATGGGTGTCACCAAAATGACTTACCTCCAGGAATGAAGGTTAAATAAATGAAAGGTTAAAATAAAAGGTTAAGGATGACAGGCACTAAACCCCTCCCAAAACTTCCCAGATCTCCTCCCCAAAACACAGGTGAGTTGGCAGAATATAAATTTTGTGAACTTGGCTTGGTCACACAGGTACTTGTGTCTCCAGAAAGGCTTCTGGAATCCAAAGCACCAGATTTTGGGTTGAAATAAATTAGGACAATGGGGCTTGGCGTGAGTGGACTATGGTTATCTTGATTATATCTTCTGAAACAACCAGCACATGTTATGTTTTGGATGCTGGTGAGCTGGTCCCATGCGGGAAGCTTAATTAGCTTAACTAGCGAAGCTTCCCTGGTCAACAAGCTTCACCAGAAAGACCATGCTGGTTGATCAGCGTCGCAGATCAGCGCCAAACCAGCATAAGCCAGCATGGAAATTCATGCTGGTGTATGCTGGTCCTTTCAGCAGTGATTCTGGTGGTTTCATCACTCAGTTTGCTTGATCATTTTATTCTGATGATGTTCCAGGTGTTGTGTAGAGTCTGCTTTGATCAGGTAAGGTGTTTTCATGTTTTGTAGACGGGGAACGATGACTACAAATTGACAGCAACTTCTGAGGATGACATCAAAAAGGCCAAAAAAGTCAAAAGAAAGAAGAGGGATGTGAACGAACTGAAGAAAGAAGTGGAACTGGTGAGAAATTTATATTATACAAATTCACATAATATATATATATATATGTGTGTGTGTGTGTGTCACGCTAGATGCTGATCTGAAACTATAACCACCAAGAATACTTTCTCAGCGATAATCACAAAAGTACATTATTTCACTATTTTCTGCATGAATGCTGTCCATAAATTGGTTTTATACATTTTCTGTGGAGAACTAAGATGCAAGCTTTTTTGCTCTTCTGCAGGATGACCACAAGCTGACATTGGATGAACTTTCACGCAAATACGGCACTGACTTGAACAAGGTGAGCAGAGGTTTATGAGACTTTTGAAAATGTGATATATTACTTAAAAACATTTTGTGTCACTCTAAATTCTCTGTATACAATTATACATTTTGCCACCTTTTTATTAGAATGATAAATAATGAAAAATAATAATAGTAGCCTCGAAGTGCATAGAAATCAATGTAGGTGTTTAAAAATTTCAAGTAGCCTTTATTTCTAAGTTGAAACTGTGTTTTTTTTTTTCTGTATATGTTTAATTACTCAATGTTCATACCCTATGGCAGGGATTGTCATCTTCTCGTGCAAGGGAGATCTTACAGCGTGATGGACCGAATGCCCTGACCCCACCTCCTACGACTCCAGAATGGGTCAAGTTCTGCACACAGCTCTTTGGTGGCTTCCAAACACTGCTGTGGTTTGGTGCATTTCTTTGTTTCACGGCATATGGAATCCAGGCTGCATCTTCTGAAGAACCGGCAAATGACAATGTATGGGAAATGTTTTGTCTTAATTATGTAGTTTAATTTATATGCATTTGCATTTATGCATTTAGTAGATGCTTGTATCCAAAGTGACTTATATTGCTTTCAAGATTGATTTTCCCATGCATTCTCTGGGATGTGAACCAATGACCTTGGCGTTGGCATGCTCTACTGTTTCACCTACATAAATGTTTATAAAAATACATACAAGTAATTCAATGTCAGTTCACTGTAGATTACACTTTCTAAAAACCTAATTGTGTGTTTTTTTCAGCTGTACCTGGGACTTGTACTTGCCTTTGTTGTTATAGTCAATGGATGGTTCTCGTACTATCAAGAATCCAAGAGCTCTAAGATCATGGAATCATTTAGGAATCTTGTTCCACAGGTACAGATATGGTGTCTTACAAAGCATTGCATGCTCAAATGTAGCTTTCCTATGGTATTCTCATTGTTCTGTTCTGGTTAATGTAGCAAGCCCTGGTTGTGCGTGATGGAGAGAAAAAGATCATCAGTGCTGATGAGGTCGTTGTAGGCGATCTTGTGGAGGTCAAAGGTGGAGACCGAATCCCAGCTGATCTACGCATCATCTCTTCACAAGGATGCAAGGTAAGACCTAAAGCATTTCTGCGATATATATCCCATCAGTGCCTTTTTATGAAACTTCCCTTCTACCTTTCCAGGTGGATAACTCTTCCCTCACTGGAGAATCTGAACCCCAGGGTCGCACTCCTGACTTCTCTCATGAAAACCCTCTGGAGACAAGAAACATTGCGTTTTTCTCTACTAACTGTGTCGAAGGTACATGAAAAGTTTCTGTTGTATGTTGGATACATTGGATGCATTTTACAATAGCTTTGGACAAACTGAGCATCTAAATTGCTTGAACATAATGAAACCCTAGGTACTGCCAAAGGGATTGTCATCAACACCGGTGACCATACCGTCATGGGTCGTATAGCATCACTTGCCTCCAGCCTGGACGGTGGAAAAACACCAATTGCTAGAGAGATTGAGCATTTCATCCACATCATCTCTGGTGTAGCTGTCTTCCTGGGCATGTCCTTCCTAATCCTCTCCCTGATGCTTGGATATGGGTGGTTGGAAGCAGTTGTTTTCCTGATTGGAATCATTGTTGCTAATGTACCTGAAGGTCTTCCTGCCACTGTAACTGTAAGTCAAAGTGATTGTTTTGTTATTCTACTTGTTGTTTTGTCAACTGTATCTACTTTTAGGTGGGTGTGTCTGTGCCAAAAATTATTACTTGAAATTTGTTTACTCATGTAGGTGTGTCTAACTCTGACCGCCAAGCGTATGGCAAAGAAGAACTGCCTGGTGAAGAATCTGGAAGCCGTGGAGACTCTTGGCTCGACCACCACCATCTGCTCTGACAAGACTGGAACTTTGACCCAGAACCGAATGACCGTCGCTCACATGTGGTTTGACAACCAGATTCATGAAGCAGACACCACAGAGAACCAGAGTGGAGCCTCATTTGACAGGAGCTCTGCTACTTGGTCTGCTCTTGCACGTGTCGCTGGCTTGTGCAACCGTGCCGTCTTCCGTGCTGAACAGAGCCATCTCCCAATCCTTAAGGTGTGCTTCCTTCTAGTTATCTTAATATCTATATGAAGATATTCAAGGCTTGCAATGTTTACAATTCCAATAGGCAATATAACTGTTATTGTGAGTGAAAACTTTGTTCAAATCAATCTTTTGCAGCGAGAAACAGCTGGTGATGCCTCAGAGTCTGCCCTGCTGAAGTGTATTGAGCTGTGCTGTGGTTCAGTCACTGAAATGAGAGAGAAGTACACAAAGATTGCTGAAATCCCTTTCAACTCCACCAACAAATATCAGGTATTTTTGTTGATGTATTCTTTAGAGATTTGCAGGTTTGACTGGTCACCCTAACAGCACCTAATCTTCTTTTTCTAGCTCTCAATCCATAAGAATCCCAATCCCTCAGAGTCTAAGCACCTGATGGTGATGAAGGGAGCGCCTGAGAGGATCTTGGATCGATGCTCCTCCATTTTGATTCAAGGAAAAGAGCAGCCTTTGGATGATGAAATGAAAGATTCCTTCCAAAACGCTTATGTAGAACTCGGAGGTCTTGGAGAAAGAGTGCTGGGTAAAGCAACCTTATGAAATTTACCTGTGAAAACACAAAAATTATGACTTCAGAAGAATATGCAACGTTGAAAAAAACAGCTTCAAAACATACCTAACCAGCATATGCTGTTTTTTTTTTCTTCAATACACTGAATGGTAAATTACAGCATGTTTGAATAATTCTGTTTTCTTTCACAGGTTTCTGCCACTTTTCCCTCCCTGATGACCAGTTTCCTGAAGGTTTTGCATTTGATTCTGAAGACGTGAACTTCCCAACTGAGAACCTGTGTTTTGTTGGCCTCATGTCCATGATTGATCCTCCTCGTGCTGCTGTACCAGATGCTGTGGCCAAATGTCGGAGTGCTGGAATCAAGGTGTTAAGATCTAATGCTTAAATATACTTATTCAAACAATAATTACTGGTGACCATTCAATTACAGCTAAGATTTTTATTCAAAGCAATTTAAATGAATGACCCTTCCAATACAGGTTATCATGGTTACTGGTGACCATCCAATTACAGCTAAAGCTATTGCAAAGGGTGTTGGTATCATCTCTGAAGGCAATGAGACTGTGGAAGACATTGCTGCTCGTTTGAATATCCCAGTTGGAGAAGTTAATCCAAGGTAATCCAATCACCTAAAACAAAGCAATGTTTTCAGATTAAAATATATATGGTGAACATCACTAGAATTGCTCTAGATGTCTGCTAATACAAAGTGTGTCTCTAGAGATGCTAAGGCCTGTGTGGTCCATGGAGGAGAACTGAAGAATATGAGTGAGAGTGACCTGGATGATATCCTGAAATATCACACAGAAATTGTGTTCGCCAGAACTTCTCCACAACAAAAGCTGATCATTGTGGAAGGTTGTCAGCGACAGGTACTGTCAGAGAGTTATCTACCCAATCCTAGTTGACACTAGATGATTTCACCTAACAGGAAGCATTGAAATGCATTTTTTCTCCCATCAGGGTGCCATTGTAGCCGTAACCGGTGATGGTGTCAATGATTCTCCTGCTCTGAAGAAGGCTGACATTGGTGTAGCTATGGGTATTGCTGGATCTGATGTATCCAAACAAGCTGCTGACATGATTCTTCTGGACGACAACTTTGCCTCAATTGTCACTGGAGTAGAAGAAGGTATGACATGTTTTTGGGAACTTAATTGACTGAGGAATTATAAAGAGACTTATTTCTCAAATGTGTCTTCAACTTTAGGACGTCTGATCTTTGACAACTTGAAGAAGTCCATTGCCTACACGTTGACTAGTAAGATCCCTGAGATGTCACCCTTCCTCTTGTTTGTCCTTGTCGGTATTCCTCTACCTTTGGGCACCGTCACCATTCTCTGCATTGACCTGGGCACTGACCTGGTAAGAAACAGTACTATTACTGTAGAGAACTTTAAACTATGCAATCAATTTTTAATTAGTTTTAATTGTTGTCACAGATTCCAGCAATCTCATTGGCATATGAAAATGCAGAAAACGACATCATGAAGAGACAACCCAGAAATGCTCAAACAGATAGGCTGGTGAACGTGAGGCTAATCAGTATGGCATATGGTCAAATTGGTAAGAGCATTCTTGAGGATGTTTTGAACATTAAATTGATTTAAAAAATCTGTAATATGGGTAATGCATTCAATTCAT
The DNA here is from genome assembly GCF_024489055.1 of Chanodichthys erythropterus. Lineage (NCBI taxonomy): Eukaryota > Metazoa > Chordata > Actinopteri > Cypriniformes > Xenocyprididae > Chanodichthys > Chanodichthys erythropterus. The sequence goes on from NC_090232.1 coordinate 2,869,261, forward strand.
TCTTTTCCCTTTTAGGTATGATCCAAGCAGCTGCAGGGTTCTTTACCTACATTGTGGTTATGGGTGAGAATGGATTCTGGCCCAGTTATCTGCCAGGACTTCGAGTTGGCTGGGAAGACAGATCTATCACTGACCTGGAGGATAGCTATGGACAACAATGGGTAAGCATCAAAGATCTAGATAAATTTGAAACCAAAACATTTGAAAATCAACCTTATAATATATAGTTATAAACATTACTTTGTTCTTGTGTGTCTTCTTCAGACCTACGAGGCCAGAAAGATTATAGAGTCCACATGCCACACAGCATTCTTCATTAGTATTGTGGTTGTACAGTGGGGTGACTTGATCATTGTAAAGACCAGAAGAAATTCCATTGTACAGCAAGGAATGAAGTATGTAAACAAAAGAGATGCAAACAAGCTTCAAAGAAGCCATAAAATATTGGTGGATTGTTTGCTCAGTTCCAGCTCAAGGCTGCTCACCTCTGAAGCCTTATCATAATTTGTTCCTTTTTCTTTCCTAGAAACAAAGTCCTCATCTTTGCTTTTTTTGAGGAAGGTGCCATGGCAGCTTTCTTGTCCTACTGCCCAGGCATGGACGTTGCTGTCAGAATGTATCCTTTAAGGTAAGTGGGCTTTTGTAATGGGGATCTTCATGTTCAGACCTTTTCATATGTTTAGCTGAAAGCATATAAATGACATTGAAAACAACAGTAAAATTAACAAAAAACACTTGTTATCCTTTCAATTTAGACCATTGTGGTGGTTCACTGCCTTCCCATATTCACTGCTCATCTTCATCTATGATGAAATTAGAAAATACATCCTACGGCGGAATCCAGGAGGTACAGATGTTTGCAGACTTCATTATCCTCAATAAAGTTTGTTGTATTTCATTACTTTGGAAATTGAGAATGAATATTAATATCTGTGCTATTGTGTTTCAGGCTGGGTGGAACAAGAAACATACTACTGAAACAAGACGACGTTCAAACTCATGTTAGGAGACATTTTTGGATGTGCTCAAAGTGATACAGAATCTGGTCAATTTCAGCCAATAAATGTCAAATAATATGGAGCTGAATTTGTGTGTGTGTGTTTTTTATTAAACTGAAAAGAGTGATAAAAATAGTGATCATGCTCAAAAGATGTTAGTGCAAATCAAATATTTAAAAAATTCTTACAGATCAACTGATCAATATATATGTATAATACAATATATATATTGATCAGTTGATTTGCAAGAATGATGAGATGAAATAAAAAGCAATTAAGTAAATAAATCCATAATCCTATAGAGTGCCCCAGGGATGACGTGTTTTTGTAGGCCAACCCAGAAGTTAGCGGCGCACGGGTTCCCTCGGTTGAAAGCTTATGCATTTTTCTCATAGACATTTTTCGAAAATCGCAGAAAATAAGCTCTGTGTTTAACAAAGGGTTATGACACTTACACGTTTTTCTATCAAGATAATCTTTACAAGTTAACACAACATTTATAGATTTTAAAGCCTAAATAAAGTGGTCAGATATAAAAAGCTAACAGTAACGGACTACAGCACACCATGGTCGCGGATCAACGTCAAGCTTCCTCAAACTTTATTCAAAAACATGCTCGCTGATTATGATCTGTGCTGTTATGAATACTTATCCACTTTTTCATGAGAAATGCTGTCCAAATGTCCTGTTTGTCATGATGACGTCTAAAGTCCCCACCAAAGGAAGTAGTCCCTTTTAGCAGCTTGTTAGCAACCGCCGTTTTTAAGACACAGTAGGCTAAAAGTTTAAAAAATCACAAGTGGGTTATAACTGGTGTGTTTTATGTTATAGATCAAAACGTGAAAGTATTTAAAGGCTTTGTTAACCACAGACCTTATTTCAGGCGATTTAGCAAAAACCCATAGACTTTACGGCGTTGGAACAGGAAGTCCTAAAATGCTAACTCGCTTCCGGATTTTGCCTACAAAAATGCGTCATCCCTGAGGCACTCTATTGAGATGCACCCATACTGGTGTAGTTACATAATCTACCAGCAGGGGTCTAGACAAACCTTATCCTAACCAGCAGTTAGCATTTAAATATGATAAAAAAAAAAAAAAACGTGTATGTCTATAGCTGTCTTTTTATTACAGAAAAGTTTCACATGCTCAATGCTGATTCTTATGCACAGCTGACAGAAAACAAGACTCATTAACAACAGCAAATGTGACTCTATATATAGCTGCATTTATCCTATACTTTTATCCAAAGTGAATTAAAGGTTTAGTTCACCCACAAATGGAAATTCTGTCATTAATTACTCACCCTCATGTCGTTCCACACCTGTTAGACCTTCGTTCATTTTCAGAACACAAACTAAGATATTGCATTGACAGAAAGATAATTAACAATTTCAAATGCCCAGAAAGCTACTGAAGACGTATTTTATCAACCTTAATGTTATCACGTAAAGAGGATACTTTGTGTGCCAAAAAAACAAAATAATGACTCTTAATTCAACAATATCTAGCGATGGGCGATTTCAAAACACTGCTTCATGAAGCTTCAAACCTTTTGCTTCGAATCAGTGTCAAAAGTCATGTGATTTCAGTAAATGAGGCTTCGTTACGTCATCGGTGTTTCAAAATTTCAATAGTTCATGTGACTTTGGCAGTTTGATATGCAATCCGTAAAGCTTCATGAAGCAGTGTTTTGAAATCGCCCATCGCTAGATATTGTTGAATAAAGTAATTATTTAGTTTTTTTGGCACACAAAAAGTATTCTCGACGCTTCATAACATTAAGGTTGAACCACTGTAGTCACATGAACTGTTTTAAATATGTGTTTAGTAGCTTTCTGGGCAGTGAAAGTGTTAATTATCTTTCTGTCAATGGAGTCCTCACTAAGACATCTGAATTTATCAAAAATATCTTGTATTCTGAAGATGAACGAAGGTCTTATGGGTGTGGAACGACATGAGGGAGAGTAATAAATGAATTTTTTGGGTGAACTAAACCTTTAAAACTACATTCGATTTACATGCATAAGTCTAAATCTGTCTGTTGCATTCTCTGGGAATTGAACCCATGACCTCTAATACTGAGAGTTCAGGTACTTCTTGGTATCATGTGGCATGTAGTTTGTGAGAGATGTTTATACATATCAGTGAAACCAGCAGAACGTGCTGAACATTAGTCAAACATTCCTTTATAAAAACATTAGTTCACAAATGTGTGCCATGATGTCATCATCAGCTGTGTTATGCTACTAAACTTTTTGAGGAAGTAAGGTTGACAAACCAGTGAGGCTCTGTTGACTGACAAAACAGAAAGATGTTTACAAAACAAGGAGAAGGTAAAATTAAAATTAGTGCTTAATAGTGCATTATTGTACCCATTTATCAGATTTATTACAATTTAGTCATTCTTCACTTACCTTTGAAATGGACAAAAGTCATAAAAATAAGAGAGAATCTCATTTTTAATGAGGAAATCGTTCATAAAGACAAAATAAATACTCGAAACCTAAAATCGCAAACAAATATGAACATGAAAAGGATATTATGTTCGATATTAGCAAATTAATGTTAAAAAAACACAAATTATTATATAAATGAGATGTGATGAAGGTTAAATGAATGTTAAAGATAGATGACACCTGACAAACTCCTCCCAAATTTTCCCAAACTCCTGCCCTTAAAATAGGTTAAGCTGACAGAGTACAAATTTCTGAGCCAAGTTTGGATTTGTGTCTCAAAACAGGAGGATAGAGAGGATTCTCCTATCCAAAGCACCACATTTTAATTGAAATATGGAAAACAGGATTTGGTGTCTTTGCTGGAGTGTTTCTTTACATGTTTTGCTTCTTTTCTTACTATTTGATGTTTCGTTTGTTGTGTCGATTTTTTTGTCATTGCCTCTACTTTTTTATGGGGTAAGGTAGGGTTACAGTTTTGTTTTATGCAAAGCTAGGTAAGGTTACACTTTTGTCCTCGGGGGGTCAATAGGTGGAATTTGCATATATGCTTTCATAGGAATCAATGTATCATGTTGACTGCTCGAGTGTTACCCTTACGAAAAGTATACTTCAAGTTAATTGTATGCTTAAGTAATGTTCAAGTACATTTTAAGTATACTTTATGTGGTCAGTATACTAATGTGAATGTACTAGTAGTATACTTGTAAGTGTACTATTTCAGTACTGCTTGGGTGTACTATAAGTGTAATAGTAGTAAACTTTGAGTACACAACTAGTTCACAACTACGTTCCTCATTTGTACTGAATCTGCACTAGAAGTGAAACTAGTAGTTTACTATTTTAATACTTGTATCATTTTTTTAGTATATGAAAATACACTTTGAACTGTACTCAGTAAACTACTAGTTTAGTGGTTTTACACTAAGTACACTTGTAAGTAAACATAACATCATACTTACTTTACTATTTATATATTATTTTTGCAAAAAAAATTAAATAAATAAACAATAAACAATCTTCCAGCTTATTTCTGTTTCTTCTTCGACTGTGTTTTGATCAGGAGATTCTATCCTCTTTCAGAAGAAGTGTAATAGCGCCCCCTATCGTATAACAGTGGATATCCGGAAAATTCAGTCAGTGGCGGGGAAAGAGTAAAGTAGATTTGAAGTAAATGTGGAGTAGCCTACAAAAACGTTCAGATACTCAGAATTATAAATCAATATTTTCAAACAATGTACGTTTATAAGACAGTATGTAAAACTATGTGAAAAAGTATTTAATAGACTACTCAATCAAAAGATTAAACACAACTATAAGCCAAGTATACTTAAAACTACTTAATTATACTTTTAAGTATATCTCTGTCAAAATATTGAGTACTAGTATACGCCAAATAAACACTTTTCTGTGAGTACAAGTCAAGTATACTTAAAGTGCAATTTTAAGTATATTTCTGAGAAGTACATAAAAGTGGACTGAAAGTAGGCTTTCTTATTTTTTTAGTTTAAAAGAAGTATAATAATGGCACACTTGAATAAACGTATTTTTCGTAAAGGTATCCAAAGCAGACATGACAGTGATGAACTTTCAGAAAGTTGATTCTAGAAGTATGTGCCTATAATAAGTGTTTTGTAGGTTGCTTTGGGTAAAAGTGTGTCTGCTATGAAAGTGTAGGTGTGTATAAAAGCGTGTATATAAAAAAGAAAGAGTAGGCTATTTACGTGATAAATAACTACTTTTTTTAAAAAAAAAAGCTGCAGTGAGATTTCTCCACCACTAGTAGCACCAAAAGAACAGCAAAAAAAAAAAAAAAAAAAAAAAACAGAATTGCATTGTTCAGCAAAACAGGTAATCCTGCGTCAAAACTCACGCTGCTGGTTGAGCCTATGTTGTCATGTCAGGTCACGGAGAAGGTTTAAGAGTTAGATTCATTTTTAGATTCAATATATTTATTAAATATTATAAATATATGTATTATACCATATATGTATAAAAACGAGTTGCAGATGAGAAGTCAAAATGTCCAGCGTGTGAGACCTTGGCACATCTGACGCACATGGAAAATACTGAATTATATATACATTGTTTAATTTTTTCTTAACATAAGGAAAAAGTGAACTTAAATATTTAAGAAAGTCAAGTAAATACTCACTGCTCTTGTGGTGCAGGCTGTGTCTCTTCTTGATTGAGAGCAAAGAGATGCAAACAATCCATGATTTAAAGGGAGATCTGCTGGTACAGATGTATCACACAATTTCATTTTAGACATTTTATTCTCAACAATTGTTACAATTATTATATATATAAAAAAAAAAAAACGTTTTCTTTCCCTTCATTAACAGGCCAGTAGATGAATAAAGTATAAACCGATGGCTGAAGAAGCATTCTGTATCTCCACAAATGGCAAGAGGATTATGGGACCACCACAACCTGCAAACATCATCCTGTACTCTGGAAGGATAATAGTTGTTCTAGCTGTTAAACAAGACAAAGACAAATACATCTTTTTCACACAAACAAAAAATTAGATGCTTGGTAGCCCTTACAAAAATAACTTTATTAAGGATTAGTCCACTTTCAAATAAAGTTTTCCTGATAATTTACTCACCCCCATGTCATCCAAGATGTTCATGTCTTTCTTTCTCTAGTCGAACAGAAATTAAGGTTTTTGATGAAAACATTCCAGGATATTTCTCCTTATAGTGAACTTCAGTGGTCTCCAAACGGTTGAAGGTCAAAATTACAGTTTCAGTACAGCTTCAAAGAGCTTTAAATGATACCAGACAAGGAATAAGGGTCTTATCTAGAGAAACGATTGGTCATTTTCGAAAAAAAAAAAAAAATGTAAATGTATAAGCTTTATATAAACAAATGTTCGCCTTCCAAGTGGTTCAGCCAAAACCGCACTTTCGTATTCTTCAAAAAGCTTACGCTGAAAAAATGGAACTGCCGATGCGTTCATTCCGTAAGTAGAATAGGGAAGACATACAGCGTAAGCTTTTTGAAGAATATGAAAGTGCGGTTTTGGCAGAACCACTTGGAAGACAAACATTTGTTTATATAAAGCATATACATTTACATTTTTTTTTTTTTAATGACCAATCGTTTCTCTAGATAAAACTCTTATTCCTCGTCTGGTATCATTTAAAGCCCTTTGAAGTTGAAATGAAATTGTAATTTTGACCTTCAACCGTTTGGAGGCCAGTGAAGTCCACCATAAGGAGAATAATCCTGGAATGTTTTCATCCAAAAACCTTAATTTCTTTTCAACTGAAAAAAGAAAGACATGAACATCTTGGATGACATGGGGGTGAGTAAATTATCAGGAAAATTTAATTTGAAAGTGAACTAATCCTTTAAGTGTTAATGTAGTATCATGTACAAGCAATAGGGGGGGTTGTTGTTAAAACACTTTATTCACAGTCTGCATTTTTTTTCATTGAGAAACCCCCTCATTAACCCTATAAAAGAAACTCTTCATCATATGTGAGTGTACATAATTGTAAAGCACTATACTTTTATGCAGGGGTAAATATTTTTAATGGAGGTAAGTGTAAAAATCCTGAACATCAGCAACTCTTAATGAACTATTAACTGGCAAATAATAAAGGTTTCATAAAAAAAAATCTATAACACTAACAATTAAAAACAAAAGCTTTTATAATTGGTGTTTTATGTAGTGTCAAACAAATCTTCATCTACATTAACACTGGGCACATGCTCATTTGAATCTCTGGTAATTACCACAAGTTAACTCCCAGACAAACAAATATATCTTATAAAGAAGTAGTCTATGTATTTATCAAAAAAACCCAAAAAAACAAAATGGCGACTATGAAAACATTTTTTCAGAATGAAAATGGGGACTTCCCAACCACACGTCATAGAAATAATGGTAGCAGCAACCTCTTTATGACCCATGTGGAAACTTTTGATTCAAAAATTGAATCCAAACAAAAGTTGTCTATTAATACAACTTGCTTCATAAACTCGACGCTCAGTAAAGTTTGATTGCATTTTGCCTCTGTACTGCTTTTGGCCTCGGTTTTTTTCCTTTCTATTTTGGTGTGGGGAAATTAGTTTGTTTCCTGAACACATGACTTACAGCATGAGCTTCTCTCTTTGCTGCTTTAAATATTTAAATAATGGCACTCAGAAGTTTAAAAACGTGCATCAAAGCATAGAATCATGAGTTTTTTTATTATAAGTGAGTATTATATTATAAGATCCTACATTAATGCAGGTGTTTTAGGGCCTGGTTGAGGTTAATCTGCTCCTTTTTGCGGGTGTAGTAAATACATGCTTAATGTTGAATGCTTTTAGCTGGAGTCACTCAAGTTTAAACTACTGATTTGGTTGAATGAGTCTCTTATCAGATAGACTTTCTGGTAATATATTTGAGATGCCCTCAAACATGCCCTCAAACCAACTGTGATTACACATGTCAGTTATGGTGGCACTTCCTGTGTATGTGGTTTCTTCGCCAACATGAGTTGTTGTATGAAACATCCCTTTTGCCGTTCAGTCAACAGATTCTTGAGTAAATTAGCCCAGTGTTAGCCCAAGATTGTTTGACTTTACGTCCTGTGTTCAGCTTTTCCCAGTAACCTGATATGCAAATAGGCTGTCAATCTGAAGAGGAAGGTAAAAGTCTCTTAATGACTAAAAACAGTGTGTTTGCAGCAGATTAAAGGCATCTGATGGATGTAGATGCAACAAAATGGCACTTTGCATATGAATCACATGATGACTAATAGATGCATTAAGGAGTTCGTTAACACTGCTAGAACTTCACACAACTGCTTTCAACCAACATGACCATGCTAATGTTCCTATCATTTATTCACTCCCAGGATTTGAAAAAAGTTTCCTCCAATCTCTGTAAATCTGCCCCTTCCAAAAGTGCCATTGCTTTGAGGAAAGGTTTAAAATCAAATTCCAAGCGTTCTTTACAAAGTCCAATGTAAATGACAGTTCACTGATCTTAAAGGCCATTATAGTGACTACACTCTTAAAAATAAAAGGATGTTTTCACAGTGATGCCATAGATTAACCATTTTGTGTTTCCCCAAAAGAACCTTTCAGTGATCAGTTCTTAAGGAAACATTTTTTTCCACAATAAAGAACCTTTTGTTCAATGGAAAGGTTCTGTGGTTCTTAATGGAACGGTTGTATATACGCCCATCTTGGAAGAAAGCATGTTTTTTGGTGTCATGCAGCCTAAAAGACATGCTCTCATTCTCTGGATAAAGAGAAAGTGATCAGTTGAATAACCAGTTTTAAGAAAAGCTGTTCACTGAAGAACAGATGGATTGTTCACTGATCTTGAGAGTCATTTACAATGAAACACAAAGCAATACATGCCAATTGTGATAAAGATGGTGCAAAATTTAAGGGGCCTGACAGAAAGGGGCATTACTATAGGAATGTGTTGGTACAAAAAACCCACAATAAACACTAATCATGATAGAGTGATCCAGGGTTGTTTCTCTTGTCATTGTTACTTTTGTCCTTTGTGTTATCATTGTTACGATCTCTGTTGTTGTTTCTGTTTGTGGTTGGTGTTGCCACACATCTTGTACAGTACATAGTGTTGGTGGCTTGTGGTTATCTTTTTCTGTTTGGTTAATGTAAGGGAAGTATGAGTTTTAAACTTATTATTTTGACTTTCTCAAGCACTGAAGTTGTTTTGCTCCCACTTGGGGTAAAATAATGGGGGGGGGATAAACTTTGAGATACCTGTTGGAAAGGTTTATTTATGTTACACCCGGTCCTATCCTGGTCATAATACTCAGACAAAAATGCCAAATGGTGGTTCCGGTACCCTCAGATGTGTGATGATGCTGGAGAAATACGTTTAAGGCAGTTTGGAGGACATGGGGGCCATGAGGCTCTTTTAAATCGGTTGCATTCAGGTTAAGAGAGGCTATTTTATATATATTTTTTAGCTATATCTATACATTTGAAATGTTATACCTCCAACCCTACCTAACCAAACCCATGAGAAAAAAAAAAATGAAAGAAAATACTCTGGTAATACAAGATGTATCTTACAGGTGTGAACAGACTTTGTTATTAGCCTCAACAAAGAGTGTTTTCATTCAAAAGCTAATATGTCTGTTTCCCAAGAGGAAAGTTGCATTGTAAATGACAATGATTACTTCCATTTCATAACAATATTTACTAATATATATATATTTTCAGAATGATAAAGAATCTTGTAATTAAATAGATCTGAATTTGCTTTTTGTCTCTGAAATTCTTTCAAACAGTAAATAGAGGTTTGTGAAAATAGTAACCCAAAACATTTTAGCCATGCACAAATGTGTAATATGCAAAAAAGCAACATATAATAAGATAACAAAAGATATAAGTTATATGTTTATATACTATATGTTTGAGGGCATCTCAAATATATATATATATAACTGTAATGCTTCTATTCTGAAAGCATGTTGGCTTTCAGCAATGCGATGAATAGGTCTACTGTAATGAAACCAGATGAACATAAAACATTGTGTTCTAATGTTCAATTTTAATTCAAAATTATATTTAAAATGCAAATCATCGCTGATTTTAACAAGTAAATCAGAGGGAACTACAATGTCAGTAATTTTATCTGATAATCTTGTTAACCAGTTTAGCCATTAGTTCTTTTTGCTTTGAGATTTCATTTGTATTTGTGTGAGACAAACCCATAAAGAAGCCACAGGGTCTTTAGAAATTGTTCCAAATGTATTCAAATGCAAAGTGATGTTTGCAGCACCCTCAGCAGTGTGATGTGGACTAAACTTTAAGACATTGTGAAGGACATGGAGGCTGTGACAGTCTATTGACTGACAACATATAGCAAACCTTTTTTTAACATTAACATTGACAAGGTCCTGAAATCAGTCCTAATTCTGACGTGTAATGATGGGTTCTGTCCATTTACAGAAGCAGTTTTATTCATCAGATATTGACAGAACACAATATTTAGAGTCATTATTTACTTACCATGAAAATGCAAAAATGGTCAAAAGTGATAGAAATAAGTTAGCGTGCAAATATAACCCCAGAAATATGTCATAAAAAGACTGAAAACTAAACAAATAAGGATTAATGTTAAAAGTTATACATGAGTTATTATTAACAAGCCATAGATCTATTGATAAAGACAATAGTTAATAGACCAGTGCTTCACCTGGGTGTCACAGAAATGACCTACCTGTATAAATGAAGGTTAAATAAATGTTAAAACTAAATGACAACTCCTCCCTAATTTTCCCAGAACACCTCCCCATTAAACAGGTGAGATAGCAGGGTATAAATGTGTGAACCAGTTTTGGACACACAGGGACTTCTGTCTCCAATAGGCTCCAAGACAGGGGAACAAACCAGACTCCTGAAATCATTGGATTTTAGGTGGACGTCAAGAAGAAAAATGGGGCTTGGGGTAAGTAAACGGAAGCTATACGCTGCTGGATTTATCACTTAATTTGTTTCATTTTATTATCCCATTCTGCAAGATTTCCAATTATTCAAGTAGATTTTTTGGGGGGGATCTGGTAAGATGTTGGTAGAATGTGTTATATATATTGTTTTATGACTGACAGACGGGGAATGATAACTACAAATTGGCAGCAACTTCAGAAGATGGAGTCAAAAAGCCAAAAAGGGGGAAAAAGAATAAAAAGGACATGGAGGAACTTAAGAAAGAAGTGGAGCTGGTATGAAATTATTTGCACACACACACACAACAGAACTCTTTAACAATTATTATCACACACAATTATGCACCTTTACCTTTCTTTGCTCGAGATGCACACTGTTACAAGACGTCCAGAAATAACACTTTGCAGAAGTAGTCGATTCAATCACATGGAGAAAAACTGAGAGAAATTGTAAAACTTGTGATTATTACACTGTAAGCAATGTGTAACACACAGTTCTCCCAATACTAGGGGCTATATACCAACATGGGATATTTTAAAGTCCTCCACGGATCCTGCAGTTTTAGGTTATGCAGTGGTAAATGAATTTACAACATTATAGGGATATTTCACCCAAAAATGAAAATTCTGTCATTTACTCACTCAAGTTGTTCCAAACCTGTGTGGATTTCTTTCTTCTGCTAAACACAAAAGAAGATATTTTGAAGAATGTAACCAAACAGTTCAAAATATCTTCTTTTGTGTTCAGCAGAAGAAAGAAATTCATACAGGTTTGGAACAACTTGAAGGTGAGTAAATGATGACAGAATTTTCATTTTTTGGTGAACTATCCCTTTAACTTTCAAAGACAAAGACATCTACACAGAAAGGGAATACCATACCTTAGAGTTATCAAAAACACTCATGCTTTTACCATTATGTGTAGTCTGAAAGTGAGGTACTGAGATTTCAAATGTCTTTATTCTTCTGCAGGAAGACCACAAGTTGACATTTGAAGAGCTTAATCGGAAATATGGCACTGATCTGACCAAGGTAAGCATAAGGGACACTTTTGGGGTAAAATATCAACAATGCATTCTAGAAATATTCATATATTTTCTATTTTGAATAATTTGTGTGAAATTATTACATTTTGTGGATAATTACTTACCTAATACTTTTTGGTAATTTCATTCATTTCAGTTACTTTCAAGGCTACAACTTTTCAGTTTTTGATACAAAAAGTAATGGATGTTAGCCACCTGCATGCGATATTATTATTTATAAGCATTTGTTTTCTACATGCCTTTAATTCCTCCATTTTCATAACTTGTGGCAGGGTTTGTCCATTTACCGAGCAAAGGAAATCTTAGCCCGTGATGGACCAAATTCCTTGACTCCACCTGTTACAACTCCAGAATGGGTCAAGTTCTGCAGACAGCTCTTTGGTGGTTTTCAAACTCTGCTGTGGATTGGTGCCTTTCTTTGCTTCTTTGCATATTCAATCCAGGCTGCCTCTTCTGAAGAACCGGCAAATGACAATGTATGAGTTTTGTCTAAATTTCTACATGGGCATTAATAGTTCATATGTCAATAAATGTTGTAGCATAATAAGATCTGAGCTGATAGCCACCATGCTATTAAGCAAGGTACTTAACATGAGGTTTCTCTAGGGGGATTGTCCTCCTAATAAGTGAGCTGCAATCTTAGGATAAAAGAATATGGTTAATGACTTTTTACATTATTTTTTGCAGTTGTATCTGGGACTTGTGCTTGCTTTTGTTGTCACAATCAATGGATGCTTTTCATACTATCAAGAGCATAAGAGCTCTAGGATCATGGATTCTTTTAAGAACCTCGTTCCTCAGGTATGAGAATGTAAATGAATTTCACAAAAATAGCTTTCACGAGGTACAAAGGATAGTTATGTTAATCTATTGCCACGTAGCAAGCCCTGGTTGTGCGTGATGGAGAGAAAAATATCATCAATGCTGAGGAGGTAGTTGTTGGTGATCTTGTGGAGGTCAAAAGTGGAGACCGAATTCCAGCTGATATCCGTGTCATCTCTGCACAAGGATGCAAGGTAAGAACTAAAGAATTTCATAGCATAAAAATAATATGTTTACAGCAGTAAATGAGTTTTCATGAAACATCCCTTCTTGCTTTCCTTTCCAGGTGGACAACTCTTCCCTCACTGGTGAATCTGAGCCCCAGAGTCGTACTCCTGACTTTTCTAGTGAAAACCCCTTGGAGACAAGAAACATTGCATTTTTTTCTACCAATTGTGTTGAAGGTATGGAATTAAAATACCTTTACAACAGCTGTGGACAAAATACATGACTAAATGATGCTTAAACATGACATTATGCAATAGGTACTGCCAGAGGGATTGTCATCAACACCGGTGACCGTACCGTCATGGGTCGTATAGCATCACTTGCCTCCAGCCTGGAAGGTGGACAGACACCAATTGCTAAAGAGATTGAGCACTTCATCCACATCATCACTGGTGTAGCTGTCTTCCTGGGCGTGACCTTCTTAATCCTCTCCCTGATCCTTGGCTACAATTGGTTGGAAGGGGTCATTTTCCTGATTGGAATCATTGTCGCTAATGTGCCTGAAGGTCTCCCTGCCACTGTAACTGTAAGTTGGAGAGATATTATGTTCACATATCATTTCACACACATTTCAAAATTCCAATGATTTCTTGATGTGTGTTTACTCACGTAGGTGTGTCTAACTCTGACCGCCAAGCGTATGGCAAAGAAGAACTGCCTGGTGAAGAATCTGGAAGCCGTGGAGACTCTTGGCTCAACCACCACCATCTGCTCTGACAAGACTGGAACTTTGACCCAGAACCGAATGACCGTCGCTCACATGTGGTTTGATAACCATATTCATATAGCAGACACCACAGAGAACCAGACTGGAACCTCATTTGACAAGAGCTCTGCTACTTGGTCTGCTCTTGCACGTGTTGCTGGCTTGTGCAATCGTGCCGTCTTCCAAGCAAATCAGAGCCATCTTCCAGTCCTTAAGGTGTGCTAGGTTAATATCTATATTTTGGATTTGCATTTGTAGGCTTGAAACTTTAAGAGTTTCAGCAATGAATATGCATTTTTTATTTAGAGTGGCAGCTTTTTCATAACAATAAAATATGTTTTGTAGCGAGAAACAGCTGGTGATGCTTCAGAGTCTGCTCTGCTGAAATCTATTGAGCTGTGCTGTGGTTCAGTCGCTGAAATGAGAGAGAAGTACACAAAGATTGCTGAAATCCCTTTCAACTCCACAAACAAATATCAGGTATTTTTGTTGATGTATTCTTTGGAGATTCTGATTCAGATTTGACTGGTCATCCTAACAGTACTTTTGACTTTTCTAGCTCTCAATCCACAAGAATACCAATCCCTCAGAATCTAAGCACCTGCTGGTGATGAAGGGAGCGCCTGAGAGGATCTTGGATCGATGCTCCTCCATTTTGATTGAAGGAAAAGAGCAGCCTTTGGATGATGAAATGAAAGATTCCTTCCAAAATGCTTATTTAGAACTCGGAGGTCTTGGAGAAAGAGTGCTGGGTAAAGCCACCTTATGAATGCAGAAGAATATGAACACACAGAATGGTAAGTTACAGTACGTTTCAATAATTCTTTGTTCTCTTTCACAGGCTTCTGCCACTTTTCGCTCCCTGATGACCAGTTTCCTGAAGGTTTTGCATTTGATTCTGAAGAAGTGAACTTCCCCACTGAGAACCTGTGTTTTGTTGGCCTCATGTCCATGATCGATCCTCCTCGTGCTGCTGTACCTGATGCTGTGGTCAAATGTCGGAGTGCTGGAATAAAGGTGATGTCCTCATTTGAGATACACTGTTTGAATACACTGTGAATATATTACATTTGATGACAACTCTGAATCTTCCAATACAGGTTATCATGGTTACTGGTGACCATCCAATTACAGCTAAAGCTATTGCAAAAGGTGTCGGCATCATCTCTGAAGGCAATGAGACTGTGGAAGACATTGCAGCTCGGCTGAAAATCCCTATCGGGGAGGTAAATCCAAGGTAAACTTGTTACTTCAGCCCTTTACAACAAATTTATTCCAAAATTCAGCAAACAAAATTTTTGAATTTTTGAATTTGCTTTAGATGTCTGCTAATGCAAAGTGTACCTTTTAGAGATGCTAAGGCCTGTGTGGTCCATGGTGGAGAACTGAAGAATATGACTTCAGAACAGCTGGATGAGATCCTCCAACATCACACAGAAATTGTGTTTGCTAGAACTTCTCCACAACAAAAGCTGATCATTGTGGAAGGTTGTCAGCGACAGGTACTGTCAGAGAGTTATCTATCCAATCCTAGTTGATACTAAATGATTTCACCCAGCAGGAACCATTTTAATGCATTTTTTTCTCCCATCAGGGTGCTATTGTAGCCGTAACCGGTGATGGTGTCAATGATTCTCCTGCTCTGAAGAAGGCTGACATTGGTGTAGCTATGGGTATTGCTGGATCTGACGTATCCAAACAGGCTGCTGACATGATCCTTCTGGACGACAACTTTGCCTCAATTGTCACTGGAGTAGAAGAAGGTATGACATGTTATTGAGAACTTAACTGACTGAAGAATTATCAAGGTAACTTTGAATTATTTCTCTAACCTGTGTTCCACTTCAGGCCGTCTAATCTTCGACAACTTGAAGAAGTCTATTGCCTACACGTTGACTAGTAAGATCCCTGAGATGTCACCCTTCCTCTTTTTTGTTCTTGTCGGTATTCCTCTACCTTTGGGCACCGTCACCATTCTCTGCATTGACCTGGGCACTGACATGGTAGGGATAAGATGTCAATTTAGCTATCTAAATGAAGATAACTATAAAATGAATGTTTTCATTTTAATCTATTTATCACCACAGGTTCCTGCTATCTCACTGGCCTACGAAACTGCTGAAAGCGACATCATGAAGCGACAACCCAGAAATGCTGAAACAGATAGGCTGGTGAATGAGAGGTTAATCAGTATGAGCTACGGTCAAATTGGTAAGAACATGTCTGTTCTGTACTGAGCATTACTGGTGTTTATTGCTGGTTGTTTCTTACGCGTCTTCACATGTAATGTTTAGGTATGATGCAAGCAGTTGGTGGGTTCTTCACCTACTTCGTAATTCTTGCTGAGAATGGATTCTTGCCCTGGGATCTGGTAGGAATTCGAATTGGCTGGGAAGACAGATTTCTCAATGACCTGGAAGACAGCTATGGCCAACAATGGGTAGGTGTCACAGCTCTACCAAACCTGACACACGTGAAACCAACATTTCTATAGAAATATCAATCTTTTAAATAACGCTCCTGTGTTTTTACTTGTCTGATGTAGACCTATGAGCGCAGAAAGATTGTGGAGTACACATGCCACACAGCCTTCTTTACCAGTATTGTGATTGTGCAGTGGACTGACTTGCTCATCTGCAAGACCAGAAGGCTTTCCATCCTACAGCAGGGAATGAAGTATGTACAAAATGGGCCCGGCGTCAAACAAGCC